>NW_024372147.1:11118538-11422300 GCF_014805655.1 Passer montanus
ATCCAACACAAACCCAAAAACTCAGAGGAGCCATATAAAGAAATTGATGGGGTGGCCACAACACGTTACAGCGTGGCTGGCCTAAGCCCATATTCAGAGTATGAATTTCGGGTAGTTGCTGTAAATAACATTGGACGAGGACCACCCAGCGAGCCTGTGTCAACGAGGACTTCAGAACAAGCACCTTCAAGTGCACCACGCAATGTACAGGCCCGTATGCTGAGCTCCACCACCATTCTGGTACAGTGGGAAGAACCCGAGGAACCCAATGGGCAAATACAAGGTTACAGAGTTTATTACACCATGGACCCCACTCAACATGTCAACAGTTGGATGAAGCACAACGTGGCTGACAGCCATATTACCACTATTGGGAATCTTGTACCCCAGAAAACATACTCCGTGAAGGTTCTTGCTTTTACTTCTGTTGGGGATGGACCACTTTCTAGTGACATTCAAGTCATCACTCAAACAGGAGGTAAGCTAGCCATGAGCAAAATTTGTAAGAGAGGCTTTCAGTTTAAAATGTTGCAAAAAAACTGCCCCTCAAGTGTAGCTGGTTTATTCAGGCAGTTTTTGCAGATAACCTTTCTCAATTCCACAGTGCAGGTTATCGTTGCAGAGTGGATATTACCCCATCATGCTTTCTGTTTTCATCAGTATCAAGAACTGATCTGCAGTGCAGCTGAAATCTCAAAGAGCTCTTCATCCTAGAGGTGGCCAAATCTCATGGCTTTTGTTTGGCAGTGCTCTGTGCACTAAACCTACATGTCAGTAATTTTTCATAGCTTTTTTTGAGGTGTAACTTGTGGGTTTTGGTGGGTTTTCTTTAAGCGACATGCAGTTCTCCTATACCGTATTACTCTAGGGAATACTCCAAATTGCTTTTGGAAATTTAAAATGTATGTGTACTGCATATGTATTCACATAGTTGGTGAGATTCTGAGAACACAGAAAACATGAGAGCATTAAATACAGCAAACTTAAATACAACAAACCTTTGTGTATGTTCAAACAGGCAGATTTGTACACTCTGGATTTATAACTCAAATCAAAGCTGCCCCAACAAAATGCATACCATAGGGTCACTATTTTCTCGGTTTATGTTTGCAGTTAGGTTGTTTTGTTTCTGTTCAAGAACTTTTAGGTCCATGAATTAGTTTTATTAGTAAAGGACAAGCAAGCACAGTAAAAAACATGGCAGAAAAGTTTTTATGAAATCTAAAGTGAGAAGCTCTGCTAGTGTTACGCTGCACAAAGTGTTTTATTGTAGCAATAAAAAATAAAAGGTCCTTTTGTCTAGCAGTTTAGAGAAAGCTGTATGAAGTATTACTGTAGGCCAGTGATTTCTTAGAAATATATAATAGTGCTTGAATTTTTTAGTACAGGAAAGCTTCCTGTTGCAGAATATAGCATCCCTCAAATTCTTAAAAACAGATCTCTAAAGTATAACTGTAAACAGTTGTGTTTCATCCAGTTTTTACTTCTGCATTTTACCAACATGCATTTAATAAAGACAAAAATTGATGTATTGTCCTGGAATCATTGTAGGTGTTGTATTGCACAAAGATCTAGATGTTACCTTTTCCAGTATCTCAGCTGAGAAGTTATGAAATTTTCACTTGCAAATGTCAATATGTACACCACAGTTTAATTTTGGCCTTTGCAACCATTTTCAGAGAACTAGTTTTTATATTGACATCTGGCTTCTGATTGAATCCACATGCATAAGGCTTTTCCAAAAGAAGGTTTAGTGAGCTCCTGATCTGTGTTTTCACTCACAACTGTAAACCTCTTAGATTAGCAAGTGTCTGGCAGTGGCTTCCCCAGTAAAGGATGGAGGAATCAATATAACAAGCACTGAGGCTCAGCTGGACTGGCCCAACTAACATTACTTTCTGAGGTCACTTCAGAGAAGTAAGCTTGTCCATCTGTTTCTGATTACTGTTGCAATCTGAAGAAATTACAACATTAACAGTGTTGGAGGGTTTCTCAATACATTATTTCAATGTTTAATTGTGACTATGTTTAAAAAATTGAAAGAAAACAAAGAATGGGGCCTACAGAAAGCATATTTAAGCACTGATACTTTTGCTTAAAATATAAATGTTTTAAGTCTTAAAAGAGATAGAAACTACAAAAGTCTAATGAAGTTGTCCAGTTCAGGGTATGGTTAAAAACTAGGATTTGCCCATCTCTCTATCCAGTAGTTTCTCTTCAGTGACCATCATAGAAAAAAAAATGCCCTCCTTGCTCTTCTCTTCCCAATTTGCTTTAATGTACATCTGAATATCATTGTTTTAGTTAAAATCTCTCAAGATTAAACACATTCCAAATATTAAAGTGAATATAAAGTGCCATTTAAGGACAGGGAAAATGGATTTAATGGAAACATTTTAAAAGAGGTAAAGTAGGGATGGGATGCTGATTACATTTGGCTGATTTTATTTTAAACAAATAAGCCTGCCATTATATATATATTTAGCTTAACCCTCACTTTGGGGATATTAGAGCATATATAAAAGAAAGTCTTGCTGACGTGTGTGACTTACAGGCTCTGTTAGGTGGTTCAGAGTTTTTCTGCCTTAAGTGAATTCTGATCTTTGGAGAGAGATTCATAAAAATGAATAATTTGTTATTAAAAATACTGTTCAGAGGCATTTTTGTTTTCTTAGTATAGCAGAATTATTCTTTTGAAATGGGTGTATGAATGGCTTCTTTGTTTGCAGATCAACTGAAACTCTGCTGGTAGTGAAATTTAGATTTTTAATTAAAATATTGACTGGGAGCATGTAGTTTGAGGGAAAGACAAGGATATATTTTTCAGACAACCAGTCACTGAAAAAAAAACAAAAAAAAATTCAGTTTCAGTGTTCAGTATTTTTCTTAAGCATTTGAAGGCAAAGCCATGTCATATTCCCTAGTTGTTTTCAGCAGTGCTTTCTTTATGGTAAAAAGACACAATTTTAACCGATTCTATAATCAAAAAAGAGCTGTGGAGCTGAGACTTTTGAGTAAAAGGAAACCAATTCCAAAAGTTAAGAAAGTCTTTACTCGGCATTTTGGGCCAGAGGACTAGATTCTGTTCAGGATGGAGTCAGGACTGATCTATTATGTAGGTTAATTGACTTATCAAATTTTGGAATAAAGAAAGATTGATATAAGTTTTATTGTGATACTTTTGTTTTGTTTTTGTTTTTGTTCTTGCTCTTGTTCTTGTTTTTTTTTACTTTGTTAGAAAACAAAATCTGTTTGTGTCCATTTTAGCTGCTCAGGACACACTTTTCATAACTCCTTTCTGGGCTTAAACTGGTTGTAAGAATGTGTACTCTAAGCAACATATTTTAATCTGTGTGTACCAAGAAAATTTAGAGTTTTGAACTGTCTCAGTTTGAGTTTTCATTTAATTTTTAACCTGCAAAGAGAGGATAGCTACTAAAGGAATTAAGTGAATCTTGTTTTTCTTCCGAGTTTAGATAGAAAGATAGGAAAAAGTACACAAGGTCTGTTGGATAGTGGATTACTGGAAAAAGAGAGAGAGGAAAAAATGAGTTGAGGAGAAATTTCTTGTTGTTTAGAATATGGCTACTTCATCATCCTCTCTCTGGGCACCGCTGGAAAGAGTCTGCCACAGTCCTTGTGGCATGCCCCTTTGAGATACCTACATGTATTGACAGTGAGGTGGGGTACAGGATATCTTTTTAACTTAAATTTTAAATCTTCATTCAAGGGACATTTCTGTTCAGGTAGGAAAAACTATATTAGTTTTTAAATAAATCACATACTATCAATGCACAGGTAACTTTTTTTAAGTGTTGTCGTCTCGATTTTACTTAATTTAAATGCTAATGCCATGAGTCCAGCATTGAGGATTTTAGCTTCACACACTGATAATTTATCTCTTCACTGTCTTCTTTAGTCATTCAGAGAGGACCAGGTATTCTCTGTCTTTAAGACTGGCTGACATGTTTATTTTATTCTCTGGACTCCCACTATGTCACTTATAGATAATATTTGAAGAAAGTGATTTATGGATTTCTGACTAATTTTCACATAATATAGTATGCTTTTTTAATAGTGATTATGTTGAGTACTGTGGTTCTTTGTTTGACACTGCAAACCTCAGGTATCTTCAGACTCATTCAAAGAGATTATTTCGGTTGTAGCAGAGACAGGGACAACATAGTTCACATATTACTTTATATGTTACACAGTGCACTTTTTTTTTGGATGTTACCCATTTTATTTTTTAATTATATTCTATTAGGACTGGTTATTTCAAAAATACATATATATTGTTTACAAAGCAAAGTAGCTCTACAGTTGTAAGAGTTCCTCTGTAGAGTTTCATACTTCTTTCAGAGAAATCAGAAGCATAAAGTCTTGGTCCATTTAGGTTCCCTACTGATTGTAAATTCTCTTGGTCGATCTATTGTCTTTTGCAAAGCTGATTTCTTATTGAACTCATTGAGTTTTACTTTGGTACTGGGTTCCATACCAGAGTTTATTGGCAATAAAGTGTGTTTAATTTCTGTTATATTGGGTTTGTTTTCTTTTTTCATCATCTTCTCTTATCTGTTTGGAGCAATGCAGACTTCCCTGTTACCTTTTGCTTCTGTCAGTGTTTACAGCATCAGAGTTGTCTGACTGTGGTTAAAAAATCCAAGGGGAGACTAAATTTTAAAGCAAGATACTATTTTGACAAACAGCTATTAGAAAAGTCCAATTAGCCATCAGCTTGTATTATAAAAAGATTGAAAATTGCAGACCCAGATGACAAAGGGTTTGGGTTTTCTAAAAGGAATACTTGGAGAATGGGAGTCTTAAAACATGTTGAGAGTCAGGAAATACCCTCAGTTCTCCATCTGCTGCCATATTTATCATAACAGATGGTACCAGCCTTCATATGAGTCACTTGACTGATCGTTTACCATGACTGCCTGGCTGTGTTCTACAATGCATGTATCCATATATTAAGTACAGATTATAGCATTACAGGACAATTCAGGCTGGCAGGATGATTATCTGCAGAGGTGTCCAGCCACAGCCACTGCCCAGAGCAGGCTCAGCTCTGGGGTCAGACTGAGTTTCTTAGGGCTTCACCCACTTGATGTGTAAAACACCCCAGGGCTGGTATGGTCCAACCTCCGTGGGCCCTGGCTGCATTTCTGCCCTGAGCCTCTCATGTTTTCAACTTGTGCCACGGCATCTCACCTGCCACACTCTGTGTGGAGCCTGGCTAAATCTCTTCCATTCCTTCTGTCACTGCTGGGAGTGCTGTTGAAAGCCATCTATTCTCCCAGCTGGACCACTGCCACTGCTGCAGCCACTCCCTGCAAAATTAGAATCCGTCACAAATACTTAGTTGATGTTTCCTCTAATGGCTCCCAATGCTTTGGGGTCATTTCCTCTTTGGACTTTGCAGGACCCAGGAAAGAGTCTCTTTTTAGACCAGACACCTTTTAGAAGAACATCTAATTAGTCCTGTCCCTTTTTATTCCTGCAAAAGAGTTGGTCTCCTTTTACTCTCACTAACTCATTAAAAACAAGTAAAGTCCGCCCAGGAGTTGGAAGAATATACACCTCAGATATAAACGTTCTGTTTGTTGGAAGTTAGATATAAAATCTGCACCAGAATACACAAGGGCAGTGTCCTCCTCAAATTGATATTCTGTAGATGTCTGGGGAAGATAAAAATCAAAATACGAAATTATTTTAACAGTTTACTCTCTGAAGTTTCTAGGTCTTTTACTGTACTAAAAGAATATACTTGTACTGTTGTCATAGATTTCTTCCCTGATAAATGTTTGTGAAACCATCATTATTGTCACATCCTACTTCTTACACCTGTTCTCAGTGTGTGCTAGATACATCTTTTTATTTTTCCCCTGAAAAAAATGAGAGCATGTCGCATTTTATTCTTGAACAGCTAAAAATGCTGTGAAAAACTGTTTCATGCCTTATCAATGGCACTATTAACTGGAAGTAATGTTTTAGAACTTGGATACCAAAGCTATTGTAAGCAATCCAATCATATAGTTATCTTTTCCTGTCTTTTCATAGCCAACCTTATAATTTGCTTCACATTTGAAGAAGTATATTAAGAATAACATAAGAATTATATGAAGAACAACATTTAGTGTGGATAATTTCTGTGACCATTGCATAAGATATAGTAACAGAGAAAATTATTGACTAGTGCAGTCAAAAGTACATTTTGCATCTTGCAATTAGAAAGTGTTGTCACTAAAAATTCAACTATATTCTTAAATATACCAGTCATTAAAGGGTGGAAATTCTTCACTTAGTGAGAAAGTAATGAATATCTCTTCACTAGGTTATAACTACTTCAGGTTAAGCAAGCTGGGTTTTGTATGTGGGTGTCTTAAGACGAGGATATGTTTACTATCTTTCATTTATGAGCTGAGAAAAAAAAATTCATGTCTGGAAATGCATGTAGTAGTTTTAACACTTTATTCTGGACTATTTCAGCTGATCATATGTTCTATTTTTCTCATGCACACATGAGAAAAACATTTTATGTATAGATGTATATATTTTCCATTCCACACATAGGTTATTAGGTTGCTGATATTCATCACCAGGCATCTCTTCAATTGCATTTCAGCTCTGTTTGCTTTATTTACACTGCAAAAGCATTTATTTGAAATCATTAATAATTTTTAACAGGTTAATTAAATGTATCATTTTACTTTTTCTGTGCTTAGATAATTTTGTTTCATAGTCTTGTGAATCAATTTGTTTAAGTTCAGTAAGAGAAATGAAAGTAATATTGTATGCCATATTTGGATAACATTTTAAAAGATTTGAAAATATTGAAGTATCCAAGTAAATAATTGGCAACACTGCTCAACTTTTCCTTAGTGCCTGGTCAACCACTGAACTTCAAAGCAGAACCTGAGTCTGAAACTAGCATACTGCTTTCCTGGACACCTCCACGGTCTGATACCATTTCCAGCTATGAACTGGTTTACAAAGATGGGGAGCATGGGGAGGAAGTAAGTGGCAAGATTGTACCTCTTTTAGGTCATCTTTAAGAAGTTGGACAGAAAATGAGGCAATGGTTTAAGTTTCATATTTTAGTAACTTATTTTAGTAGAAATGCCTTGATATTTAGGTTTGTTAAGCTCAACAGTTAGCCTAGTGACAGTCTGAAAGTGTGTAAACAGCAGAAAATGCTGTCAGTGGTTACCAGCCAGTGGAATTTTGCTGTAGAAGGCAACGAATCCTCCACAGAAATTCCATCCAGTTTCAGACATTGATTATGTCTGTCTGAGTCTGTTTGTCTGTAAAGGCTTGGAGAAAAATATTTAAGGACATTTTATGGACACATTAAGCCTTTTTTGAACTTACTCCTGAACTTTGAAATCTATTCACAGCCTTAGATAATTTTTGTTTCTCTGTGCCATTGTGTAAGAGAATTCCTGAGATTTTCTAATCTTTCAGTAATAATTGAGAAGAAAACAGGAGGTTCTTCCTAAAGATTAAGACCTGCAATAGACTTTTTCTGTACCATTGCTTCATAAAAAAAATTCAGTTTGTGGGCGTCTGTTGTTTTTGTGCCATGAACTTTAGAATAAACTGTTCTTCTGGTAGGGAAAATGCCATATTAACAGGTGTCACAGAGAAAAAAAAGAAGCAGGGATTCTCAGAAGAGCACAGGAGATTTTCAGCCTCATTGATTTCTCCTGCATCTTCAAGTCCTTGCTGATGCTTCAACTGAGCTTATGTTTATGGCAGCTTCACACATACACTGTGAATTCATAAGGTTATTTTGTGTAAGGGGGCCAGGTCTCTGTTTCACTTCCGAAGAGAATGCAGGCTGCTGCTTAGTAAGTTATCCTGTGGAAGGATTTGCTTTTAATAATTTAAATACAAATTTAACTACAAGGTTAAACCCAAGGTAACTTACACTATAAAATCACTGACATAAAAGACAGTTGTAGGTAAGGCTTCCTTCATGTGGTATTGTCTGAAAAGCCTTTCATACTTTGTATGTAGCTATTTGTTCCTCAAACACTCAAGCTTTGTTTGTGACTCTGAGTTTCACCTGTTAAACTGTTGACTTTAAAAAATAGTTTATTATTATTTGTCAAAAGAAATGCATTCAGTTTTGGATTTGTTTAGTTTTGGTTTGTTCTGCTTTATTTTTTTCAATTAAAGTTTTTCTCTGTGGTTTTCTCCCAGTACAAAAGCATACAAGCAATATAGGAAATTCAGAGTCTCTGAATACTAACCAAGACATTCTCTTATTATCTACGTTTAGCAACGGGTTTCCACTGAACCTACTACATCGTATCGTCTGCAAGGCTTAAGGCCAAATAGCCTGTACTTGTTCCGCCTAGCTGCACGGTCTCCTCAAGGCCTGGGTGCCTCAACAGCAGAAATCTCAGCCAGAACCATGCAGTCAAGTAGGTGTCTTTCCTTTAAGTAATTATTCTCTTTGTCTTTATTAATCTCAGTAACCCAGGTAGGCGGAAATAGAGAAAAAAGCAAAATACAGTGTTCATGTTGCTTGATACAGCAAAAGAATGCTTAAAATATGAAGTTTTGAGGTGTATTGTGATCAACTTAATATATGAGTGGCTTTTACATAGTTTCAAAAAACAACTCAAATACACCAGTGTCTAAGGAGGTAATATAAAGTTGGCATAATGAAATTTTATGTTATAATAAGGTGAAATGTTGTATCATGCAATAGGTGTACATTAATAAAAGCCCTTAACCAATAAAATTCCACCTCCCTACTCTGCATACTTCCTAGGTCACTTCTGCAGCACCCCCCTGCAGTGCAAAAATTTGTCTCAAGAAAGTGGATCAGATTGAATATTTCAGACTGTATCAGATATTTCATAAGAACTCTTCTGTGGTATCTAATTTTGATTTTGTTAAATTTTATTAATCTGGGTTTTTTATGATGTGCAGTCATTTCCACCTCGAGAAAAATAGTTTGAGATTTAAAAATTTGTCAGGAACTTGTATAAAGCATTTAAATTAAGACTTAACTAAAACAATCAGCTATTCAGCAATGACGTCCAGGAGGATTATTCTTGCCTGATAAATTATGTTTTCCTGACAGTTTGCATTACAATGTGTCATTGAAAAACTTAGTACAATTCTATTTGTATTTGTTTTAAATTAAATTGCCTGTTCTTAAAGTGAGATAATTCAAAACAGAAAATTCAGTTTCTCTGTTGACATTAGTCTTTTTAATTTGCAGTCATGACATGTGATTACATTGCCATTTTGTTAGTGTTATATATTAATATCAATTAGTGTGACTGGAAACACAGTGCAGATCACCTTTAAGCAAAGCTAAATGTGTTTCTGAAGCATTTCTAAGGCACTTGGAATAAGCACAAAAACCCACATGTAACACAAGGTTAGTTTTAGATAGAGTGGCAAGGCAATTTTTCAATTTAGTAATTCAGAATGAATAATTTGATTAAGAAATAGGTATTGATTTATTCTGGGAGCCATTTCAAATATTTGGAATGCTCATTATCTTCTATTGGGTGAAGATTGCTTAGACTGCATACAAAACAAACATCTAGGAGCCAAGGCTGTGTATTCCTTATATAAGCACATTGCTATTTTCTCTTCTTGCATATAAGAATAAGTTATGTTTATCTCCATCTTGTGTCTTCAGATAGTAGCGAAACACAGTTGATTTCAGTGGTCAGATCCAAGGTATTTGCTGTAAAAAGTACTTTTTTTTTAATGTGCAAGTAAGAGAAAACATATATGCATTAACAAAACTGGTTAAAGTAGCCTTCAAATTAGCCTCAGTTACATGAGTGCAATATTTTGCATTTTCAGAGTATAATGGATTAAAAATTAATAAACTTCTGTGATTTTATTAGCAATATTCACCAGAATGTGCCTTTCATCTTGGTATCAGAGGAAGAGGCTGCAGTGTTTTATTTCTTTTTTGTAAGATCCTTAAGGGACATTTTACAAGTGTTTCACTTCCTGCACAAGTTAATGGTAGAAGGGATCCATTTCTTTTGAGTAGTTGATTACGAATTAGTCTATAAAAATAACCCACAATGTGTTAATTCTCATCTGATCTTCCCTCCACCTCCTCTACTTAATTGAAAGTCTAGTAAATTCCCTCCTATCTTCCCTTTGGAGGAGCAGTGTACCATACTGAGTAAAAAGCCATTGATCCCTGTAGAAAGAACTGTAGGGAACCGAAGGATACATGTGTAAATGCAGCAGGTCACAGCAGGGTCCTAGCCCTTATCTGTTGTTTTAATTTTGTTTGATGTGACTATTGTAAGTAGATATAAGTGTCCATTTGTTTCTTTTTTCCCTTAAGAAACAAAAAGAAAAGGTGGAGAGGGGGATGTAAAGGGGGAAAAAAGGTCTTGCACACAAAGATGTTTTTCTTACAAGACAGGAGGCAGAAATAGGAAAGGAGTTCACATCCCCTCCTTCTGCTAGTGAGTTTGAATTATGGCTCCTTTTTCTGGTGCTCTGAATGATCTGTTAGTAAGCATAGATTTTGGTAAGTCAAAGTGCAATTAAGCGCATAAATGCATACCTAACTTTCAGTACTTGATTTGCCTCACTGAAAGCAGTGGAATGACATGCATGCTTAGATGCTCTGAAGCTTGGAGAAGGTAAATATGCTAACATACTCCTTTGGGAACAAATGAGTAAAGGTGAGCATTTTTGCTCTGGAAGACTGGTAATGCTGACAGGAGATGAAACAAAGTCAGAAACTCACATTCTGAGGTGTTGAGCTTGTAAACCACTTTGTAAAATGAATACCTGCTTTCTTTACATGCTGTTTGGGGTAGTTTGTTGGGTTTTTTTCTGTAGAAATAATATATATTACTGGTAGGATTAATTCTTTGCTAGCAAAGGTGTCTCCAAGAGGAGTTAAAAAAATAAAACTGACAGCTGATCTAGGGTAAGTACAAGTTACAGTCAGAATCAACAAGCCTGTCACTTTTTCCTGGTAGGTAAATATTTGGCTAAGACTTTCATCATCTTCTATGGACTGCATGCTCATAGTATTTTAGCTATAATAAATGCCTCGGTAAATGCTTTTAATTTAAGTGTAATTTATGGTTGACTTGTGTCAGGCAGACTCATTAAAAAAAATCAAAAAAAACAGTAATTTGTTTATGAGAATGGAAAGGCTGCAAAAATGGCAACCTATGGAGCAATTTCTAGCAATTACTGCAAGTTTTTAGGAGTTCTGTAAAAGAATATTCTCTGTCTTAAGGAAAGTAAAGCCACTTGAAGGGGATGTCAAAATTTGTAAGTAAATACATGTAATGTGTTATTTAAAGTGTTATAGCTTGCACTAATTGCAATGATTGTAAAGATAGATCAGTAGTCATAGAGGTATCACGTTTTTGTTTTATTTCAAGAAGAATTTTAATTACAGGTAGGTAATATTATTTTGAGGCTTCATTTTCATATATCTCCCCTACATCCTTTTTCACCATTTAGTTCACCTGTTCATTTTCAGTTTCCTCATGTTAATAAGCCAAGGTGCATATGATTAACTGACGTTTTGCTTTTTTGAGTTTCTACTTTTTTTGTTTATTTATTATTTTCATTTGGTTCTGTTTTATTTATTTTTATTTTTTCTTTTTGTTCATTTTTTTCAATCACTTCTATCCTTCCACTCAAATCCTCCTTTAACCCACTACTGAAATTAGAGCCATCAGCTCCTCCTCAAGACATTAGTTGCACAAGCCCCAGCTCCACTAGCATTTTGGTAAGTTGGAAACCTCCACCGCTGGAAAAACAGAATGGCATTATCACTGCATACTCCATCAAGTACATTGGAATTGATGGAGAAGATGTCAAGCCCCATGAAATTTTGGGAATTTCCTCGGACAGTACCCAGTACCTTTTGGAACAGCTGGAAAAGTGGACTGAGTACCGGATCTCTGTGACTGCTCACACTGATGTTGGACCTGGCCCAGAGAGCTTAGCAGTATTGATTCGGACAGATGAAGATGGTATGTTGCCTCCACTACATCAGTTTGCACCTCTATGACTCTGTCATCTGCTGTCTTTTGTATAGGCTAACAGTAATTTTTCTGCTCCTATTTTTTTTTCTTGAACAAAACCAGATATTTTCACCCTTTAAGCTTTTTATTCAAAGACTGTTCTTTCTACACTATTTTTTCTATTTGGTATTTTTGTATTTTTTTAATCAGAAAATATTTTTTTGCAAGTGACATGAAACTGCTGCTCATTTGAGCCCATTCAGATTCTTCTTGCTCCTCCTTTAATGAACAATAACTCCTAGGGAAAAAACTTCCTGCCTTTTCCTTGATTTTACAGTCATTGTCATTTTTGAAATAGTTGTGTATAAACTTTTTTTCAGGTCTTGGTATTTTTGGTTGTTTGGTTTTTTGGTTTTTTTATTTTTTTTTTGGGTTTTTTTTAAACTGTTTTCTTCTTCCATATTAGCTTTTTGATTTGAGGGTTTTTTTGGATTGTGGTTTTTTTGTTGGCTTTTTTGTTTTGTTTTGTTTTTTGATCTTGGAAAACTGATGCTCCACACATTTTCTTTTCTTCCATTATTGAAAGTGACAGAAGACAGCCTTGTAATCAGCCTCCTTTTTATCCTGAGGAAAAAACAAACCAAAATAAATCATAGAACTTGACAAACAAAAAAAAAGGACAACTATTTTTTTAATCTTTTGTGGTTTTGTTATTATTATAGTATTATTATTTCAATGATTACAATCTCTCTTTGTACTACAATGCTTTGAATCTCAAAGCATCTTCCTTGGCTTTTGTACATTTTTACATGTTTTTCTATTTCTCTAATACTCCTTTTTCTTCCATTTTTTGCATCAGTCATGTTTTTTGATCTTTTCACTGAAAGCTAGAGCAGATTTGTTGAGCATCTTCATTTGCTGAATGATTTGTGGTCTTCAAAGACAACATAGTGAGTCTGCCCTTTCTTAAAAAAAAAAGCAAAAGACATGGGTGGGACAGGTGGCTGTAATTCTCTTCTGTCCAATGATGTTGTTCCAGTTCCTAGTGGTCCTCCTCGCAAAGTCGAGGTGGAGGCTGTCAACTCCAGCGCTGTTAGAGTGTCTTGGCGCTCGCCGGTGCCCAGTAAGCAGCACGGCCAGATTCGAGGCTACCAGGTCCACTACGTCAGGATGGAGAACGGGGAGCCAAAGGGCCAGCCCATGCTAAAAGACATCATGCTGGCAGATGCACAGGTAATTGGGAGACTCCATTCTTTTCTAGGTCACAGTGAAACCATTTTATTTACCAAAGAGTTGCCTTTTGTTGTTGAGGGTCTTTTTTCTTTCTGTTGAACAGTCTAGCATTTTCTGCCTCTGTTATAAAAACTTTTTTCAGAACACTTGCATTTAAAGGTTCTTGGGCCAAAACAAGACACTTTCTTCTCTGTTGATCTCCATCTAAATGCTAGGCTATGTCATTGTTCTGATTCTGCTAAACCTGGAGGCTTAACAGGTACTCTGAAATTTTAAAGCACCAGGCTGATCTGATCCAGAGTCAGTGTAGTAAAATGTGCACAGCCTGATCCACCCATCTCCTATTTCAGTGTTTCAGTGGAGAGCCTAGGATCATTAGAAGCCTGTGTTAGCCTGTTATTACAGTGTTTTTCTCTTATTATTTTGCACGCACCTTACTACGTATTTCACAATAAATTAGTGTTCTTAAGGTAACTTTAGAAACCAGTGAGGTATTGTACTTTCCATTATTCATATCAGGAGCATCAATAAAATGAGGAACTTTGTTTGAATAGTTATGTGGTTATTTATATTGTAACATTTCCCATCAATTTTAGAAATTATGAGAATATGTGATAATGAAAATATCCAGTTTAAAAAGCTTCTCAAACTAGGATTTTACTGATTGAGATATACCAGCCGTCTGTAAAACTTAAGATTTACAAAGCTCCTGACACTGAAGGGGTCATCCTATGAGAAACTATTATCCCTTATACATGTCTCACTACAGGCTCATAGTTTATGACTGGATTGACTGGAAACAAAAAGAGATTATTATCTTAAAAAGTAAAATCTGTTTTGTAAGCATTTTATATGAGTAAACAAATAGGGGGTTGCCTTTTTTTTTTCCCTTCAGTTTTGGTTCTGAATTTCAGATTTGCAGAGACCTCTTTGGACAACAGGTTTCCTACACCTGCATTTTGCTCATGACACTGTTTGCAAAATACTGTGTCTGTTTCTGGAGGACTTTGCTGCCAGTACTTACTCTCTTATTTTGGAAAACCTGGTGTTCTTATGGTTTAAATTAAATGGAGACAAGGATGAAAGTAGATCAGGAAGTGGGAAGGGAAGGATGTGTTACTGTGCTTTGGTTCTCCTCTTCACAAATTTTTACTTTCAGCCTCTCTCTAGTAGGGGATTAAAACAATTTTAAACACTAGAAGGTCAATAACTGGAGACTAGATGAGATGTTAGAGTCCAAATATCATAAAGGTAAAAGTTGTATTTTCTTTGGTCAAGTTTAGCTTTGACTAGCCCACTTGCCACTGTCTCAGGAAGGATAGTCAACTCCTTTCTCTTCCCTGCCTGTAGTACTTCTACGACGTGTGTGATCAAGGTTTGTGCTGGTATGAAGACCTTGATAGTAAAATATCTGTGTGGTTTCAAAACTTAATGCATTGAATTAGTTTAGAAAACTGAACCTGGTAACTTGATTAAATAAACCAGGTAGCCTTTAATTCTTCCTTGGTAACTTTATTAAAAACTATTATAAAATACTATTACATGTTACATGAGGATTCATTACTTCTTTTATTTGTCAATGAAAGAGAAGTAGCTGGATTTTAGGGAAAACAGAAATGAAATTAAAAATGCCTGGCCTGATTTCATTAACCAAATTTCATGTGATTCAACATGGATAATTCAAACTGTACATGATGTTTTCAGACATCTTTCATTTTCATTTTACTATAAAGAAGGAAACTATCTCAACCAGGCTACAAATCTCCTTATTTCTTTTGTTTCTCCTTTCAACTTCCTTTACTGTATATTAGTGGGAATATGATGATACTACTGAACATGTAAGTACTTTTTGACTGGGCAGAAAAATATTGTGTGTTTGGGTTGAGATTTTTTTGTCTTGCTTGTTTGCTTGTATCACTGTATGGTTTTGTTTTGGGTTAGGGTTTTTTTTGGTGCTTTCCTTGGGTTTGGGGTTTTTTGTTGTTGTTTATTTGGTTTTTTTGTGGGTTTTTTTTGTTTGCTTTGTTTTGGTTTTTTGTTTTGCATGGTGTTTTTTTGATACTTGCACAAATGCATGTTCCTAACATCAAGGGTTTTCTCCTATGGCACCTTTTTACTTTGTTGTTCTATTTTTTTTATTTTTTTTTTTTTACCCCGGGGAGAGTAAAGTTACTGTTGCTTGCCTGTTCTGGGGTTTAGCATGATGCCAAAATGTACAGCACTGATTTGTGTTTTCATCTTTTTGATGGCTGTCACTAACTTTGCCTTACAATTTCTTCTTTACAAGGTGATAGAGAAAAAAAACCAGAAGTTTGTTCAGAGTCACATACCAATAGTTGTATTTTTCTGTATTCATTTTAAGATTAATTTTTTTTTTGTGTAAGTGAAAGTAGAAGTCAGTTGTGCATTCTTTTGTATAAAATAAATACATGCTATCAGGAAAGCCAGCTGCCCTGAAGTGTTTATGCCTAAGTAATAATGTTTGCTATATCCAAACAACACTTTCAAACATACAGCCATAGTTCTTGCACCATGAAGTATTGGTTGTTTTAGATGAAAACCAATGTCTTCATAAGTCTTTCTGTTTTGTGGTGGATTTTTTTTACCTTTTACAGTTTAATTCTGGTAGTACCAGGTGCAGTTTTCTTATGAAAGATATGAAGTCTTTCTTACTGATTTTGGCCTTACAGCTCAATTAAATTCTGAGACAGAGTCTAAGAAGTTGATCTTTTGATAGTAAATTTTTATGTGTAGCTTCATTCTGTTTGGTTTTCGGGTTTGTTTTTTTTTTTACTTGAGTTATTTTGCCCACTCGTTCTAATCATTACCAAATTATTTCTATATTGGTAATAACTGACTGTAAATACAATGCTGAATTCTAGTCACATATTTACTAAGCTCATATCCACTATATGGCTTCATTCTGCTTGGTTTTCGGGTTTGGTTTTTTTTTTTACTTGAGCTATTTTGCCCACTCATTCTGATCATTACCAAATTATTTCTATATTGGTAATAACTGACTGTAAATACAATGCTGAATTCTAGTCACATATTTACTAAGCTCATATCCACTATCTTGAAAAATACATGTACTATGAATAGTCTGGCCCATGATTCTTATATTAACTTTTCATGGCTGTTGCATCTGAGGGATGTGTGATTGCACATTTGCTATTTATTTAGATGTATAAATATACTATCCCTCTGGCAGCATTGAAATGTAGTACAAGTTCATTCAGCCATATGAAAATGCAAAGGCGTAATCCAGTGGTTACATACTGGAAGCTGGGGACTCCAGGCCCGTCAGTTACCTCCAAATACTGTCCTTTTATATTTACATAAAAGATTTATTTCTATTATGAGTGTCAGAACGTACTCTTCTTGCTATCCCTGTAGTGGGACATAAGTTTAGTACATTTCTCATACACTATTCAGCTTTTTCTGTGTACATATACGTGTGCATGCACACACATATGAAAAGATACCCCCTTGCTCTGATATTTATAGTTTGATGTTGTTGCTGTAACTTTGCTCTAGCTGAGGAGATACTTGTGTAGCTGCTGTCATGTGAGGGCCATCAGATCTATCCTCTCACCAGATTTTTGGTGGTGTTTTATATAGTTCTTTTAGACCTGCAGGGCTAGTTGTTTCTGAAGTCGTTTCAAACGTTGAGAAGCACAGTCTACCCAGTGACACAGGTTACAATGAAAGTGTTATGGAAGTAACAAGGTTTTTTTGTTCTTCTAAACCATCATTACATACAAAGTGTGCATGTAAATGCACACATTTTTCTTATTAGGCATTTTAGAACTATACCAGTGATATCCTGTTAATGATTAAGTTAAACTGACTTTCTCATGTCTACATGTGCATGTGTTTCACAATGTCAGTAGTATTCCTCAGGCAAAGTATTCAGAAGACTTTTTTCACTGTTCACACCACTAAGCCTTTGGTCTTTTGCTTTAAACTACCTGAGGTATACTGTTTATATGTGTGCTGTCCTTTATTTCTCAAGTGAGTGAAATGTTTGGCGTTATCAAGTATTTCACACAGTACAGTCGGTTGGTGCACTCACATGCTTGCTATCACTGCCAATAGCTCAAAAGTGTAATATAAATGAGTTTCTAAAGGATTCTGCATTCTCCTGGCAAACAATCTATTTTAATTGTTCTTATTTTATTTTCTTTCCTTTCATCTTAGGAAATGTTAATTTCTGGGCTTCAGCCAGAAACCACATACTCTTTCACTGTGACAGCCTATACAACTAAAGGTGACGGAGCACGCAGCAAACCCAAACTTGTGTCTACTACTGGTGCAGGTAATACTTATATACAAATATAGCTCTAAATGAATCCTTTTACTTTTCTGCTACTGTTTTGTTCCTACTATTTGGAAGTCTCCTGTTGTGTGAGAAGTGTTTCTAGGACATTGGGTTTTCTGCTTCAGTATTTGGACCTTCATTTATTTGGATAAAAATAGAGCAGTGACTCCCTTTATCCCTTTCTTAGTTCCAAATGAGGTCACTTTATACTTTTTAGTACCTCTTCCACTAAAATTGGTGTCTTCTTTGAGAGAAAAAAATAGAAATTCAGAGCTCAGAAGGATATTTGAAAAACTTGCAAAGGGCTTTCATAATCTTCATGAAAGTAGCAGCACTGCTGCCTGTTATAAAAACATTGAAAGAACCTATCTGTATGACATTCACAACTTATTTCAGAAGAATGTAGTTTTTAAAGCAGAGAACTGAAAAACAGGATGAAACTCCATCCTGTGAAACCCTGAACCCATATTGATTCAGGGGTAATTTTAGGAACAAAGTGGGGCAAAATTCACCCTGCCACTGTGTTCAGTCTGTGTTGATCTCAGGTGGTGTTAAAGGTTGGATATCTTGACTGCATAACCAATACAGCAGTTAGCACATCTGGGATGTCTCTGTGGCACAGCTTAACCCACCACAGGTTTAGTGTCATGCTTACCTACAGATGTTCCCAATCTGTAGGTATTGTGTTAATTTTCAGGGGTTTGTAGTGCAGCCATTAAGGATATTCTATTGCAATCACATATAGCATCATTACAATTTCTCTGAATAACAATGTATTGTTTATGCTTATAGATAAAAATCAAAAGGTATATATATTTGTATTTATAGTGATTGATTCAATTTTTAAAACAATCACTGAATGCAGGACACATCTTGTATTAATATCAAAACAATCTATATCCTTTTCTTGTTGGAATCCTTGGAACAATCTCAGTCTTGGTGGCTAGAAGTGCAATGCTTCATTTTAGATCTTAGAATACATTCTAGTCATTACTCTTGGCTATTGCTGAAATGTACTTTCTAACTTCTTATCTTTCCTGAATTCTCATACTCTGAGAAAAAAAGCGATATCTATTTCTGTCATGTATTGGAACTTGATTTAAGAAAAAAAGGCACTTGATCCATTACTCTTTTTTAAAGCTCACTTCCCAGTTTAAATAAACACAGTTATATAAAATGATATTTTATGAGTTCCTAGACATAAACATAGGTTATGGAAATATGCTTGCAAAACTTAAACTTTCACTGCATTTAATCATTATTGACTGTTCATGTATTATTCTACCAAGAACTCTGATGCTTCTGCTTAAAAAAGACAGAACAAATCCTCTGTCCCATATAAACTTGATTGAAGAGCAATCGAGAATCAGAGGCATGTCTATAAATGTAATGCATATTGCACTGTTCTTGTCGTTTGCTTAAACCTGTGAACAAGTAGGCTTTGTTCTTGAGATTAACAGCTAGTTACCATTCTGCTCCTTCATACATTCCAGACTGTATGAAATCTCTTCACTTTGTGTTACAGCTTGCTGTGTTTTTGAGCTGGTTTTGTGAGAAAAATCTGTATTCAAATTTTTGAAAAATGAGACATTGAATATAGTCAGTACCAAGAGCTTCCTGCTCACTTTGTGTGAAAAGTCATCACATGAGGGAAGGAATGATGCATTAACACCAAAGGCTTGTAGGTCTGTAATGTAGTCTCCTATTTACTTTCAGTCTCCATTTGACTTTTTTTTTTCTTCCTAGAAAGGTGCTATTGAGATACTACAATAAGAAAATGAAGGATCTGACTTTCTAGTCTAACTTTTGAAGTTTGAATGAGATTGACTGAGATTATATCTGTAAAAGATATGAAAGGAGAATAGGTGTTTGAACTTTTACTAGAGAAGCTATCCGTAAGATATTCAGACAATAAGTAACTATTCAACTGTCCAGTTAGTGATACAAAAGCATAATTTGCATTTCAAGGCAGAAAAGATTGACCAAACACAATGGTAATTCAGTTATTAGTAAAGTCACTGAATGCACTTGATATTTTTATTCAAGAGTGTGTTTTTGTCTTATGTTTGGTTTCCTTTCCTCACTGTTGAAATCAGATGGAACAAAAACTGACACTGAACATTTCTATATCAAAGTACTTATTAAATTACTTGGGGCAGAAATTACAAAATGTATGATTAACAAGACCTTGATAAAAATGAAGACATACTAGTCAGTGATATCATACAATTTTTATGAAGATTTTAATCAGACCTTTAATTTCGGTGTCACAGTAGTTGAAGAATCTCATAGGGCAATAGCTTGTCCATTACTTGTCTTTTGCTTTCATACTGGAAATGAAATACACTCTTGAAATACAGATTTCAGCTAAAAAACAAAAGTTTATATTAAGACGGTGGTGTACTTTATATCAGCTAACAGAAAAAAGTTACTTCAGGTAATTTGGCAAAGGGAGCTTGCATGAGCTTCTGCTAGTGGTGGCAAGCCATTGCAGCAGTAATATCTGTTGCCAAGGGGTGTGTGAAAGATGTTTTGCTATTTACTAATGGAAGAGGATTTGACTAGATCAGAGAATATATTTTATTTTATGGACAATTTCACTTCTTTTAGGCTCATGGAAAATTCAGATTATTATCAGAAATTTCTAGACAGAGCTATTTGGTGACACAACTGTATATACAACTGCACACAATCCTGTCATTTGTCCTGTACTATTCATAAGTAAGTAATACTGAAAGTAAATGTTAACTGAAAGCTGTCTGGAAATAAAAAGAAATTTATCTGCTTTACAACATCAGATAGGCTTTACAGTATTAAAAAAGTGACCATTGTTATTTGCTATTTTAGTCACGGGGTATTTTATTGAATAAATAAACTTAATTAGTTCCCTGGTTCTGACCAAGAGCAAGTTCCTTCCTTTCTCTGTAGTTATCACAGAGATTAAAATGTCATTGTAATTGTGAAGTCTGCCACAAGAACAAAAAAAAAGGCAATTTATTACAAAAATAATTTAGTTATACCTTCCAATAATCTATCCTCTAGAAAACTGAAGGGGTATTAGTCTTTTTAGGTAAAATATTGTTTTCTCTGCTACACTGGTGCCAGTAATAGTTAGAATGCAGAGAAAAATATGGCCTGCAAAAGGCCTTCACAGACATCTCTTTGTTCCATAAAGACTTTTATTTATCATTGAGGAAAAAGTCAGAAATGATCAGAGAGATATTCTTTATACAGCAGAAAGTGTGGGAAAACACAAGATTCCACAATAATGCTGCCAGGTGAACTCAATATTGAAATTTAAATATATTTGGAAAATTTATATGAAACCTACCTATAATTCTTAAGAAATTAGAAGCAGTGTCATGACTTACAACAGATGTAATGAGGAAAGAGCTTACTAAATGCAGAATTTTCTTCAAGGCATGCCATTCTTCCCTCCTTACTCCTAATTCTTTGTGGAATGGTAGTTAGACCTTCTGACAATAGCAATCTGATTTGCTGGGTTCCTGAGAACTGAAGATAAGTAATAAAATCTATTAAAGTGCTTAAATACAGGAACCAGAGCTCACAGTGCAGCAGTTACATTCACATGGGAAGGCTTCGAATGCAGATGAAACTAATTAGTCTTTGTTGAAGACTGTGTTGTCATTGCAGTGCTATTCCCAAAACTGTTCTGGTCTCTTGACCTGTCAGGCATTGGTAAGGAATGAGGACCAAATTTCTAAATAGTTATGGATATGTTTCATTATCAAATAAATCACTGTAATAGAAACAGAATTCATATAGGGACTCTAAAAATGTACACTATATAAATTCTATCATGGCATTTCTGGCTTGATTAGGATTCAGTCCTCTCTGGATTGATTCAATTCAATTCCTCTTCAATATCCATACCAATGAATGCATACCAGTCTGAACTTCTCTAAAAGACAAATCATCAGTTTGGACCAATGGGTCCCAGTTAAGGTTTTGACTGTATGTAGTGTACAGGTTAAGAAAAGCTACCAATTTAGCATTCTTCAAAAGAAATCCAGTTCATGTACACAAAAACCATGTTGGAAAATAAATCATATGTGATAAGCCATGCTGAAAAATATTAAATTCCAAACTGTGCTACTTCTTCACACTGTGTAGAGACAGAAGTGATTTTTTGTATGGAAACTAAATGACAGGGTTCTATCCTGTGTAGTAATGATTTTTTGAGGGCAAGGTTGTTCCGACTTCTACTGTATTTTTACTATTAATGATAAAGGTATGTTAAACTTATCTAGAAACTTGTTTTTTCTTCAGTAATTATTTTCCCATTTACAGGAAATGTGCCTTGGATTAAATACATGAAAACTTATGACAGTACTTTTTTTTTTTTCTTGCAAACAAGGATTTGTGAGACAGGACCATTCATAAGACGTTTGTTGGAAGTTTTACTTCTTGATTTGTGTTCCTTGATCCTGTGCCTCTGAATGTGCTCTGTATTTAGAAATATTGGTAAGGGAAGAAGACAAAAGCAGTAAACATCTCTATTGTTGCAGTTCCTTATACTGTATTACTCAATAGTGCAGGATCCAGACACTATTTCTTCATTAGGACTGTAATATGTAGAACTAAGAGTGAGGAAGGAGAAAATATATATCCCTCTTCCTGCTAAAAAAAAATAGTCTCAAGAATTGTACATGCAATTGTGTTTATATCTATCCTCTTTAAATAACATTGTGCTACAGTTCCAGGCAAACCTCGGCTTGTGATTAGCCACACACAGATGAACACGGCTCTAATTCAGTGGCATCCTCCAGTGGAAACTTTTGGCCCGCTGCAGGGTTATCGCCTGAAGTTTGGTCGCAAAGACATGGATGCATTAACAACCATGGAGTTCTCAGAGAAGGAAGATCACTTCACAGCCACAGACATTCACAAAGGAGCTTCTTATGTCTTCAGGCTCTCAGCTAGAAATAAAGTGGGCTTTGGGGAGGAGATGGTTAAAGAGATTTCTGTTCCTGAAGAGGTACCCAGTGGATTTCCCCAAAATCTCCACTCGGAAAGCTCTACTTCTACATCAGTTCAATTAACTTGGCAGATGCCACTCTTGGCAGAGAGAAATGGCATTATCACCAAATATACCATCTTGTACAGAGATATCAATGTTGCTTACCAGCCAGTTGAACTCCCTGTTGTTCCTGCTGATACCACTATGACACTTTCTGGCTTAAAACCAGATACCACTTATGATGTAAAAGTACGTGCCCACACAAGCAAAGGGCCTGGTCCATATAGTCCGAGTGTCCAGTTCAGGACACTACCCGTGGATCAAGGTAGGATTTGTCTGCTTGTGGCGTTGACCTTTAAAGGAGTAGCGGTCTTTGGATATCAGTGTGTTTGAAGGTGTAAATAAAACTGACCGGCCCATTCATAAAAATAGGTTCATCAAACACAAAAGGTAAAGTATATAAATCTTAATATGTTTTGGATGCCTTAGAAATCAGTTGTCCCTTGCCAAGCAAGTTCTGGCTAACTTCTTCACAGTGTTTTCAGGTAAGGAAAATGTCTGTATTGAGTTGCATTAGATAAGAGTGAGAATGAGTTTAAATGTGATATTTAAATATGAACAAACAGGTAGGAGAATTGAATTCTTGTTGATTTTTTACCTAAATGGAAAGCTAATACTCCCAAATAGCAGTGGAAAAGTTACAAGACATAAGCTCCAAGATGTTGTTTATATACAGTGTTTCTTTTTTTCCAGCAGTGTTTGCAAAAAATTTTCATGTTAAAGCAGTAATGAAGACTTCTGTTTTGCTGTCCTGGGAAATTCCGGAAAACTACAATTCAGCTTTGCCTTTCAAAGTAAGTTACTTCCATTTGTACAAGAGAAAATAACAGAAACTAGACAATGTATTTACCTGATTAAGTAGCTTACTGAACATGAATCATAAATATGTATTGGGAGTATTGCTGTTTCTAAGATCGCTAATTTTTCATTCACCACTACAGTATTTTAAAGAAAACAGTGGAACAAAATACATTTTTTCTTCTTCTTTTTTCCTAGTCCTTTCAATAGAGAATGCAATTGAGTGCCATTTTGGGTTTTGCCTCCTCAATGTACAACAGCCCGTTTTTGATTTGAAATTCTTTTACTCCACTAACTATAGCTTTATCTAGATACAGAGACTCAACATAAGATCCAGTCTTGCCTGGAAGCTCTTCTGCTTCATTCTTAATCACTTGCGTCATCTCAGGCAGTGGCAAATCAAGAACAGTTTTTTAGGAAGTAAATAGTACAAAAACCTTTCTAAATAAGGAGTGTGAATGAAAAAATCAAGGTAGTTTTAACAAGAGTACCTTGCTATAAATTGTGGGTTCAAGAAAAGTTGCTTACTTTGAAAAAGTAAGAATTGGATTTCAGGGATGTTTACATTGCTTTATGTTGATGTAATACTTTTGTTTTTCCCCTGAAAGTGAAAAGTTTACTTTCGGTAGTGAATTCAGTACTGCTTTACAGCCTAAAATACACAAATAAATTAAAAATAAAATCTATTATTTAAATTTATAGCTAGGCTGATTCCTGAATTCAGTGTGACATCATCATTTGCCCTCTCCTAATAACCAAAACTACTGTTGTGTATTAACTTAGATCCTTTATGATGATGGGAAAATGGAGGTTGATGGACGTGCTACTCAAAAGCTGATCACAAACTTGAAGCCAGAGACGTCATACTCATTTGTCCTGACAAACAGAGGGAATAGTGCTGGGGGTCTTCAGCACAGAGTAACTGCAAAGACTGCACCAGACGTGCTTCGCACAAAGCCAGTCTTCATTGGAAAGACCAACTTAGATGGAATGATAACTGTGGAACTTCCAGAAGTACCTTCAAATGAGAATATAAAGTGAGTGAATGACATGCCGTTGTTTTTAGCTCCAGAGAGATGATCATTCTAACTCTTGATGGTTGACCATGTCTTTATTTTTTATAACAGTACAGAGACTGTATATATACTGTTTTTATAACAGTACTCTGCAGTAGTATTTGACCTAATATTGGTGTAATATTTGATATAGTAACTGGGAGGTACTGTTGACTCTCTCAAGGGACAAGAGGCCTTGCAAAAGGGTATAGATAGACTGGAACACTGGGCAGTCATGAGTGGCATGAAAATTAAGAACAAATGTCAAATTCTGTTGTAAAGGTCCTTGAGTACATTTAACAGGGGGCAACAATGATGATGGAATGACTGAAAGGAATGTCCTGTAAGGAGCTGCTAAGAGTTTTGAGCTTGTCTAGTTTGGAGAAAAGAAGGCTAAGGGCTGAACCTCCTTGCTCTCTGCAGCTTTCTGAGGAGGGCAAGTGAAGAGGGAGCTGCTGACCTCTTCTCACTGAGCTCCATTTATAGAATGTGAGGTGACGCTTCAGAGCTGCATCACGGGAGGTTCAGATGTATTAAGAAGCATTTGTTTACTATGAGTTTTTTCAAACTGGAAGAGGCTTCCTAGTCAGGTGGTTAATGTCCAGGCATGTTCGTGTTTAAGAGGTATTTGGATGATGCCCTTAATTTGTTTTAACTTTTGGTCAGCCCTGAATGGTGAGGTAATGGGAATAGATGATCACTGTATGTCAGTTCCAGCTAGAACTCTTAAGTTTGCAACATAGCCAAGGATGTAAGAATTGTATGAAGACTGATTGTTCTTCAATTTGTAGATTTTTCTCACAATACTTTTGTGTTTTATCACGGACTGCAAAATGAGGGATGGAGAAAAACAGTTCTATTTTAAACAATATATCATCTCAAAAAGAATGGATACCCATCAATGCCTAACTACCCTGCTGTAGCTCCTTAAAGTACTCAGTCACTCAAGAATTATATTGAGTTTTAAAGAATTGGTACTGCACTTAATTCAGATTAGTTATTTCTGAAGTTTGTATCAGGATAAAAATACCTTGTCCTCTCCACTTGTCTCAGAAGGAAAACAATTTTGCTAAAAAAGTTGGAAATTGTCCGGGGGTTACATAGATTTTGGAAGTGATCAGGTGGTGTGGGAATTTAAACAGAAACTGGACTAAAGACCTGAGAGCACATGGTCAGCAGGGATTAGAAAGGTTAAACAAAAAAGATTTGCCAGGAAAACATGAAGCATGAAGCAATCAATAAGTGTTATTGCTCTGCTTATAGTGATTCTTGTTGATCTGTAAGGTTCCCATATGTAATGTAAAGGAAATGGGAAGGAAAATGAGCCAGTCACTAAATGATGGGAATTCAACTTGTCCTCTCCCTGGTGGATTTTTACAGCTTTCTAGAAAGCTGCCCCCTTTTTCATTACTGACTGAAGATTTTGAGGCAGGTAAGGTCAAGAAATAAATGACTGTGAAACATTAAAAGGATGAAAAACTGAAAAATGTAGTCATTATCATTAGATTGAGTAAGATGCGGTCAGTAACAAATGCAGCTAAGGAAGACTGAAGATGGAATGAGTCAAAAAAGATTTATGAGGCAGAGCATTCACAGAGAGAAAAATGTGCAGGATAGCTGATCAAACAGCAGCAGAAGGTAGCACTGGAATAAAAGACAATTGCCTTCTTTTTATATAGTGTAAAAAAGTTAAAGAGGCTAAGTGACATCAGAAAAGGTGCATTAAATCTAGAGGGTCCAACTGCCAATTTTGTACATAATGTATCTCCTATTTGTGCATCTATTTTCTAAGATTTGATCAGCCTTGATAAAGTAAAAAACACAACTAGGATTCACTTGACCCTTGGAGCAGACATACCAAAGCAAGTACATACAGAACAGAAAGCCTGACCTGATGCTTGCACCAATAAAATAAGGTTATTCTGCATTAGTCTTTCTATGGGAAGAACAATATCATGTATTAGTCATGTTCACATTTTTAGACATGTTGCTCCTCTATTGATACATTATATCCTCAGGATTGTCCCTAGCTTACCATGAAGTACTGAGAATTTTTCAATAATACTAATTACACAGAAAGTGAAACAGGTAGTAGTTTGCTCTAATGGAGAATAGGTAATGAAATTGATGATAATATTATAAAAGCCTTCATAGTATTTGTAATTAAAGAAGGTAATATTTTTCAATGTTTGAAGGTGATGCAGCATAAAAATTGGTGCAGACCTCACCTTATGATTAGTAAAATAATCTCTTTTGCTCAGCTCAAGGGAGCAAGTTCTTAATTTTTCTTTCTTTTGGTATTTTTGGCTATTTACAAAGTAATGTTTTATGTGTAAAGGACAGTTCATTTTTCTCTGAATCTCTTACATCTTTGAAAATTCTTAAGTAAAAACAGAGTTTTGTGGAAGATTTTGGCCTCTCAGATACTCAGTAGATAAAACTATATCCAAATAAACCCTTTATTTCTCACCCTCCTCCCCCCTCTCCCCCAGAAAAAACTCCAACCTAAAAACAAACAAGCAAATAACGAAGTAAACTATAAAACATGTTTTTCAGGAGATGCTATATTTTGCACAATTAACTAAAAAATCACAGAACTTTGTTGTCCTTCACAATTTGCAGCACTGCATATTGGTGTGAAAATTTTCATTTTTCTGCTTACTATTGATCCACTTATTCTTTCAGTTTAAAATACTCTGCGTGTGCTGAAAGTCTTAGTAGAGTTTCAAAGTTATGAGAGGGAGACTTTCATGAGGGAAGTGAAAAAGAGTGTGAAAGTTACAATTGCATGCTGGATATTCCTTGATTGAAAAGAAAAATATAAGAACACTCCCTTAGCTTAAAAAATAAAAAGATTAAGACAAAAAAAGAGAAAAGGATAAGTATGTGTCTTAGCTGTTTGAAAGATAGAGGGGCAAGTTCTCATTTCTTTTTGTGTTGATTCTTAGACATCTGTTAAAGAGAGGCTATGTCAGTCAGTGTTTACTAGGATTTGCTATTCAAAGTATTTTTAATAGACCAGTGCAGTTTCAAAACCTGGGTCATCCAGTCTCACAGTTTTTAAAATTTGTAAAAGATGATTTATAATGCTGCCACTATAAGAATGTACTCCACAGATGTTTTTTGAAATACTGGAATACAGCAAGTGGACACTAGTTAAAAATCTGTAGGCAACACTGCTTTGCAGTGCTCCTGCTGGAGCTTATCATTTCCACAGAAAATTTCCTCAAATTTCTTAACACAAAAATTAATGAATACACGTACTTTCTACAGGAGCTGAAAATCTCAAGTTTTGTTACATTTCTTTTATGGGAAAGAGCTTTAAATAAGAATAGATTATTAAAATGGATCAATGGTTTGCACTGGTATGGTAAAAAAGATAGTTTAGAGTTGGCTTACACTGAGATGTTTTTTAGCCAGTATTAAGGCAGCTACTTTTCTGTAGACTCTTTGTTAATTACTTAGGATTTTCAGCTGTATTTCATAAGTAAAATTAATGGTTTTACAGAAGGTTGAATGGTTTATAAAAAAAAAAAAGTAGACTGGAAGGGGAGATGGCCCATGAGATACTAAAATTACCTTGCATAACGAGACCCAGAAACACCTTAATAAGCTTTTGTTACTAGAAACAAAGAAAATATTTCTTTCCCTCTCCCCTTAAAAGGAGAGTGCTTGACTTTTTGACAAGTGTGTTTATCAAGAAGATGTATACTACTCTGCATGTCCTGCTGTAGTGATTCCACTGCTTCTTCCCTCACACTAATGTGAAGTTATGGATCTGCCTGACACATATCCAGGCTTTGTGAAGTAAGCAATGAGAGTACCAGATCTCCATCACACTAGAAAATATAATTTACTAGTCTCCATGGGTGGGAAGGAAGAAAATATTATTAGAAAAATATTTCTGTGGAAAACTGATATATGCAATTTGCAAATCCTAGATATAAAGAGAGTCTATATCAAGCTCTCTTACCTACAACTGTGAACAGGATACCTATGTAGATAGAGCTAATGGCATTTGATTGTCAAAAGGAAAAAGTATGGATGCAGTGTAGGTCCTGTTTTCTTTCTTTTCTCTTTATTATGATACTGGCATTAAAAAATACATTTTTTAAACCTATTGTTCTGATTATACATTAAAATGAGGGAAGATAGGTTGGTAATTGAGATTTAAATATATGTTAATATATTTCAATTTAGGGCTTTGGGGTTTTTTTTCAATGTGATGGTGGCAGGGCACACATAACCTATGGTTCTTGTATTTCATATTGGCATTTTAGTACATTGTAATTAAAGTTTTTTATAAATATTTATATGTTTGCACAAAAAGACAGGTAATTGGTGCCATTTGTTTGTCAAATGCTTTACAACTGATGTTATTTCAAGAGTGTGAACGTTTACAACTATGTTTGGAAGGCTGCAGTGACATATTAATGTGCAGAAGTTTATTCTGAACATACCACTTTTCTCTTAAGTCCCTCTAAGCATACCTGCTGTATCAATTGATATATTCCTTTTCATTCAACTTCTCCTTTGTCCAACTTTGTCATTTACAGAGGCTATTACATAGTTATTGTGCCTTTGAAGAGGTCTCGTGGAAAGTTTATCAAACCATGGGAGAGTCCAGATGAAATGGAATTAGATGAGGTACTGTATATGGTTTGGGGGTTTTTTCTTATCTTTTATTAAAGAAGAAATATTTCTACTGTTAAGTAATTAACTCACCAGTTTTAAGAGTTTTCTCAGGATACTTTATATTCATATTTGTATTAGCCTGTGGAGACTAAAACAAAAATTCCGATTACTTAAATGAGAAGACAATAAAGACATTAAGTTGAAATACAGAACACAAAGTGTCTTATATTTGATGACACTAATATTTTATTCTTTTTCTATTGTAAAGAGTGATGCAAAAGTGCAGGAGGTGAAACAACTTGTCAGCAAAAACTTAATCACCAACAATATGAATTGTAATAAAGGTCTGGTTCATTAGAGGGGTGTTTACTAAGTCTGTAACAAATACTAAATTGCAATTTGCACCTCAGTTTAACATTTGACCTTCTGGTGGTGTTTTTTTCCCTGATTGTCATATACTGTAATACTTCTGGTGAGACATAGCCTCCATTCCACCAATAGTTTGTGATCAGAAATAAATGCATGAACGAGGAAGGAAAGAGCAACATTGTGTCATTGTTTGAAACTATAAATTATGTTAATCCAAGGGGAAGGAATTACTTCCATTTTAGAAATAAGCCCAGCAATGCTGGAAATCAATTCAGTATATCATTGATATAGTAATAATTCCAGGAAATACAATATTCACCCCCATTTTCTGTTTTACTGAAGGACAGTATAGCTCATGCAAATTTGTCCTTCTTCTTTCAATCTGTAAATGTGTAGTAATGCTAATTTTTGTGATTTTAAAACTCTTTCAAGGGCCCCTTATGAGAGAATTTTATAAAAAACAGGTGTCATGGTTCCCATCTGGCCAAGCTTTTAGATAACCTTTAAATGCTGTGGTACTATATACGTGTAATATGTCTGCAATTCAAAGACCAAAATCAGGGGTTTTTTTACTCCTGATATAGTGTTCTTTTGACTGTATCCATTTATTTTTCTATTTCCTCTTGTTGGATTCAAGAGATTTATGTTACCGAGATAACCTCACCGTATGCTTCTCCATAACAAAGTTACTGGGAAGTGTTGATTACCTGCGAGCAAGCATAAAGGTTTTTTTTTCTCCTGCCATTGACAAAATGGATATAAATATCATACTTTGCCCCAAAATATAGGGAAAATAAAGATCTTTACCAAACTAACAGTGTTGTAGAATGTGTTCAAAATATAAATGGAATTATTTCAGTCCTTGTCACAACAGGCAAGTCCTTAATCAGAATATTAAAAACTGGGCATGATGACTAACTGATTCAGCCCTGTGCTTCCTCTTGACCAGTTTCATTTGTGTGATCATCTCTCATTATTCAATTGCAGCAATGTCTCGCTTTATCAATTAACTTCTTCTCTTTAAAAGAACTTGGATTGTAAATGCCATCAGCTCATGATCATAGTCATAGGTGACATCAAATACAGTTAAACAGTAAAACTCTGACAGCCACATCCATACAGTAATGGAAACTGATTGAGTATTACTACTCACTTTTAACATCCAAAGGCTGTAGTCACATTCAGCAGCATTAGGTGCCAGATGACATTGAACTTTCTGGCAATTAAATTCTATGGTTCCTGCTGATTCTCATAACAAAGGGTCATTTTAATCATCCTGCAAGTTGTGTTGCCTTAGTCAGTATAACAGATTGATAAAGAACATTTATTAATTCAGAAATATTTGTGTCAGGATGGGTTGTTTCCCACTTCTATTTATATAATTGAGACCACATTGTAGAATTAATGATGGAAGAAATAAGATATGCATTGACTGGAAAATGAAGTTATTTCTGATAAAGAGCTAAACCCCTTGATATATCTTTTACAATTGCCACCAATATATATAGCAAGAACTGAGCAGGGAAAAAGATTAAAAACAGGCAGCAACTACATATCATGCTAGCTCATTCATGTTCTATTACTTAAAATACTGGTTTGCTCCAGCTTAGGAAAGCATGCATTTTATCAAGTGTGCTATTCCTAACAAGTTTGTGAACACAGTGCCACAATAATTACATTTTCAAAAAACATAACAACTATGACAACAACACCAACACCCCCCACACACACAAAAAAAACCCCAAAAAAACCCACAACCAAAAAACAGCACCAAAAAACAAACAAACAAACAAAACCCACAAAAAACACAAATAAAACCAAACAAAAAACCCCAACAAACAAACAAAAAACCCCACGCCACCACCCCCCCCAAAAAAACACTACTCTCTGATCAAATAGTTCCCAATGATCAAGTGAGGATACTTGTAGATATTTATATTTTTAGTGTGGTCTAGGATATGTGTCTGGTATTAGAAATGTTTGGGCAATAGATATTTCAAAGAACTATGTTCCAAATACTTTGCTTAGATTGTCAGAAGGAAATATTTGCTAATAACACAACTCTTGAGTATAACTCCCATTACATAACTGAGCAGTTCAAAAAGACTCTTCAGCCTTATTGTAGTTACCTAATCTTCCTCCTCCTTGAACCTCAGTTCTGAAAGAAACTAAGATAGTTTTAAAAGAGCAAATAATGAACTAGATGTTTGGTATCTGAAAAAAAATTATTAGAGGTACAGTCCTTTTTTACTAACTCAAAATGTCTTTTCTTTTAATATAATGAGGTTTAGTGGCTTTAAATAGACACATCATGCAAATAAATGAAACAAAAAATATTACGATTTGCAGTAAGTATTACCTAGTAGGATTACTTTAGATCTGTAAGCAGTAAAACCTAAAGGTTGCTATGTTAAGTCTTAAATTAATTCAGTAATTTTGTTGAAATCTGTGTATAGACTACAAATAGGAGATAGATGAACAAGTAATGATATTTGGCAACAACCCCATTTCCATATGAAATATTAATGAGGCTGTAGGTTCACCTGAGGTCTACTCAGTCATGTGTAATCAATGTTACAGACAAAGTTTTTATCTACACACAAACACACCTAAGTTAACTGACCTTAGGTGATCTATAACCACCTTTGAAAAGTTTAACTAATTTTATTTTACTCAGGCTAACTAACTTTTAGCATTCATAGCCAAAACTCAGTTTCTGATCACTCTGATACTGTACTTCAGCATTCCATTTTCTTCCATTGTATACAGTTTCTGTTACTATTTCAAATGCAAGAAATAATCAAAATCAGACATTTTTCTTTGCCTCTCAATCTTAATTTAATTTTGATTGCGGTACTCCTACCGTACTTGGACATTTTATTATGAGTTATTTATAATCTAAATTGTAAATACACTGTAATCTGGAAACATATGATAAAGAAAAAAGAATTTAATTGAGGCAGACACACAACCTTAATTGCAGTGGAAGTGGAACATGGAAGTATCAGTTACCCTGATAACACAAGCCATATACCTCTACTAGAGCTGTTGTGCTTGTGGCTCCTGACTTTAAGCAAGCATATACTGTTACTACCCCAATACTTAGCTTCATGTTTTGGCAGACTTCCAGGCTTTTCCATCATGAAGAAACAAACTTTTCATAGTGCTTCCCTCAGCAGATCCTATAAGGGCTGATCTAACCTGGAACTAACTTCGATTATTCTCTGCCTCATGTTCTGCATTTAGTAACTCTTCCCAGGGCATAGGAAGCTACCAACAAATGTGAGAGTCACCTTCAATAAAGTAACTAAATAGAAATGTCTTCAATATTACAGTTCTCTGCTGCCCTCATTTTTATACGACGCAAATAGACTCTAGCTGCTCATTAAACTGTTTAGGAAGAATGAAAGAGAAATATGGACTGCTGATTGGAATAGTGTCCTTGAGTAATGAATAATGATTTCTAGTCTCAAATTATGGCCAGTTCTTTTTTTGCTCAGGGGATCCATTGCACTGTACCAGCTTTTGTGTTATGGCATTGAAATTGATAGAGGCAAATGGATGTAAAATCTCTGCAACAGGGCACAGACACAGCATTAGAGCTGGAAAGCAGTTTACTGCATAGATGTTCGAAGATATAACATCCAAATGCCCTCAGTGTTAAGGAAGCCTGGATTCAAGTGGTGCAACTTGCTTTCATGTGTATCTGTAACCTTAAATCTAGTCAGTGAGAAGGGGTATCAAATTATTCAGTGTTAAAAGCTCCTTTCTGAGTAGCAGAGTGAATATTAGGTTGCTTTACATGCATTGCAATTGTTAATTGTGTAATTGCAGAAGATCCCGTGAGGGGAAGACAAAAAGATGTGCTCACTAACCTTTGGCCTAAATAAAAAATGCATTGAAGATGGTGAAGGGCCTTGAGGGGAAGCCATATGTGGAGTAGCTGAGATCACTTGGTTTGTTCAGCCTGGATGAGACTGAGGAGAGACTTCATCACAGTTACAACTTCCTTGTGAGGGGAGGTGGAGGGGCAGGCACTGATCTCTTCACTCACTGGTGACCAGTGACAGAACGGAAGGGAATGGTCTGAAGTTCTGTTAGCGTAGTTTTAGGGTGGATATTAGGAAAAGGATCTTCACCCAGAGGGTGGTTGGGCACTGGAACAGCTCCCCAGGGAAGCGGTCACAGCAGCAGCCTGACAGAGTTCAGTGCTCTCAGGCACATGGAATGACTCTGGGGACTGTCCTGTGCAGAGCCAGGACTTGGACTCAATGATCCTTGAGGGTCTCTTTCAACTCAGGATATTACGCAACTCCATGATCCTGTGGAGAGCTTCTCTGACTAAACATGTACTTTGAAATCAGTATATATAGTTAAGATCAGCTTTTACTGTCCTTTTTTTTAAATCTCCTTCTCACTCCAGAGATTTGTCTCCTCCTCCTAAAAATGAATTTTGCCCTAATCCACTGTATTGGAAGTGTTAGTGTGCTGAAAAGACTAAACAACTTCTTATAAAAATTTGTGATTTAACTATAAGACTATAGGACATTGTATAAGTTTCATAAGCAAAAAAACAAGAGGAACAACAAAGAGACCTTAGAAGTCATAATTTATAACACAGGAGAAGTTCAGACTCTTGTAATCAAATCAGACTAGTTTTTGTGGAATGCCAGCATATATAAAGCAAAAAAGTATTGAAGAAGCATTTGTCTGATTTAATAAGTAATTCAGCAACAGATTATACTAACAGAGATTAAGTTCCTTTATTAGAAAGTGTATGTTTTCCAAGTTTGAGCCTAGCATCTAATCTTGTCACAGATGTACTGGTGTAAATTTTAGCTTTGTTTATCAGAAGTGATTCAGTCACCGTTTCTGGAGGTGTTTAAAAAGATGTGTAGTTTTGGTTTCAGGGTGGACATGGCAGTGTTAGATTAATGGTTGGAATGAGTCTTAAAGGTCCTTTTTAATGTAATTGATTTTATGATTCTATTCTATGACTCAATATAAAGATAGATAGATAGATAGATAGATAGATAGATAGATAGATAGATAGATAGAAAATATGTAATATGTTATGTGTATGTGTATGTCCCCCAGAGAAAATATATTGTTTTCTTATCCTCTCCCAACCTCCTCCTAGACACAACAGTATCTAGAAATTGTTTTATGTTTGTAGTCTAGGCAAGGAAATTGCGTCCTAGCATCTTATCCTAATAAGAATGTCAAGAATTTGGAAGATTTTGCAATAGATTTAGTGATACTGATACATCCCATGAAATGTGGATAAATTGTTTTTTGTAGTTCCTGGTCATGCATTAAAATTTCTCATTACACTGTCAATAAGTTACATTAAAATTGTTTACAGTATCTTACTGCTCATGCTTGCTCTCTCTCTCTCTCTCCCCCCCCTTTCTTTCCCCTACCTTCATTTTAAAGCTGCTTAAGGAGATAGCTAGGAAACGCAGAAGCATTCGTCTTGGGAGGGAAGTTGAATTAAAGCCATATATTGCAGCTCACTTTGAAGTTCTTCCTACGGAATTCACACTGGGGGATAAGAAGCATTATGGTGGATTTGAGAATAAGCAGCTGCAGAGTGGTCAAGAATATGTCTTTTTTGTGTTGGCTGTAATGGAGCACTCTGAATCGGTAAGTTAGTTAATGTTTTTCAATCTCAAAATACCTTACACAATCATGAAAACATTTTTTCAATGTTTATTCCACTTCTCTAAATCTTTTTTTAACACTACATATCAGAGCATCTTTACAGTGAGTGTTTCCTTACTCAATGCCCATTAATTCCTTAAACTCTTCTATTCTGTTTGCACCTTTGTGTATTACTTCAGTGTATAACTGAAACCTAAAAGTCACCTTTTATTAGCTGTGTCATGATCATTTGAAAATTACATTGTGAATTATTTTTGACCATGGACACAGTTGCTGAGACATGAACTTCAGAGCAGCATTTTTCTCTATGTATTTAAAAGCATTTAAAAGCTGTCTTTTGATGCTACCATTGAATAATGGTATAAAATATACAGGGTTCTTGGAAAGATCAGTTGAACTAGAGACATGCACAGCTACTCTCTTTAGTTACAGTCATTCCATAACAATTTTATCAGTAAATTTTTAGAAAGTTAGAAAATAATTCAATAGTAGGGAAAATTCCTGAGGTGAACTAAATAATGAGCTGTCCTTTCTCTTTCCATAATTTGTTTTGTAGTCACATCCCTTTATGCATGAATTAACCTAATGCATGTGATGTATTAAAAAATTTAAAAAAAGACAGATGTAAGGCTTTTGAAAGATGCAATACACACTAGCCTTTTAACATACAGTGTGTAATACAGTATGTTTCTATTTCGTAACTTAACCTGACAGGTACATTTGCAGGTTCAATCACTTGAAACTCCAACACCAATACTCTGAATTCTAGTCAAATACTTGCAGTGTATAACCCTGCAATTGCTTTCTTGGTGTCAATGGAATGTGCCTAGTTAAGCATGATGAGGAGGTAATTCCACTTTGAATACTTTTAGACACATAGCTTCATTTGAAAATAAAGTAAATGCCTCCTGCAAGCTCTAACATAAATCAAAAGTTCTCTTTTCACTTTTTGACATGGGCTGCATAGACAGATAATTCTGAAGGTGTTGCATCCGAAAGGTTCAGATTGGAAAAGGTAGACAGTTTTTTACTATAAAGTTAAGAGGCCATAAATCTGTATGTCATAAATTACCTGTACTAAAATGGATCTTCTCAATATAAAGTGCAATTTCTTGTGGTTTTTTTAATGTTAATTAAGGTATAAATGACCTAAATGTATTGCTTTGTTAGAAATCAGGATGAAAAAGCAGGAAGTAGGTTTGCAAACTGACGCATATGGCAAAATGTGTATAGGGTCCTACTCTTGAAAGACTTCAGAAGGCATTACTGAACTTAGGCTATTGATAAGACATTTCAGCATGCCATCTGAAACATTTATGTGGTTGAGAAGCATGAGGTAGTCACACGCCGTGAAGAATTTTTACGGATGTGTGAGATTCAGCTTTCAATGACTTTCAATGCTCCAGTGTATCAGCTCCCAGTATATATAGCTGATTTTCTTCTAGGACTACAGTTTCTACTGATGTAACTTGCAAGGGATGTTTTGCTTGATATTCAGATGTTACATTTTACATAAGACTTCTTATTCAGAGAGTACAAAATTTCTCTCTTGATTGGTAGAATAGAGAACTTGAATTAAAAGAGGTCATGGGAAGGTCTGAATTTGTTTAACTTAGTAAAATGGGAACTGGAGAGCTATGATTAAAATCTATAAATATGTTAAGAATGTCATCAAGAGGAAGGAAAAAATAAGATAATTTTTTTAAATAATGAGTCTAAATTTTTCATTAATACAGGTTGGTTTAAAATTGAAAGTCAAATTCTATTTATTGAAGAAAAGGTAGTAAGTGTTTATACTGTTGGCCTCAATATCCCTCTATATCTTTTTCAAGGCATTTTTGCTGCCTACTCCAAATCAAGAGGGGAAATACGAAGAGTTTCTTCTTGTAGCAATGAACCCTTTTTTTCTTTCTTGACAGTACTAAACCTGGGGAAAAAAAAAATCAATCTACTTGGGTGGTTCAGGAATGGAACGTGAGGACTCCCCAATTTCCATTGATCACCGATGTAGAACGTAGGGAGGTTTTTGTGTACACCAGATGCCAGGTGTATTAAAATGCTATAATATAATTGGAGATTGTTGGCATAGGTGTTAGCTCAGTAGCACTAAGTGCCTCAGCTTTGCCAGTCCTAATCCTGTCTCAAACCCTTACACTGTCATAGCCCAGAGCCTAAAACAGGGCCAAATGAAGTGTAAAAAAACATGTCCCTTTTGATAACACTTGTCCTGGCTTAGGGCATCTTTTGGAATATGGTGCAAATATAAATGGAAGCTAATCTCTTCTCCCAGTTATCTTATTCTGTTTTAGCTGACATTTCTGATCTACTACTGAATCAAGTTTTTAAGTCTTTTGCAAGAGCTGTAGCTCAAATCCTAGTTTAGTGCTGATGAAGACACACTAGCACAAACAAGAAATATGTACAAACAATTTTGCACTTCTGCCTTTGCTATAACTCAGAGTACTTAAAATGATCCAGTTTTAGCAGGCTGGCTCTTCAGTGTCTCCAGTCTGTAATTCTAACTCTGCACTCAGCCACAGATGAAACATCTCAGGTCAGGCAAGAATAAAAAAACCCTCTCTTATCATGGGTTTTATCCTAGGCCAGCTGGCTTTACACCACCTAGTAAACCAAAGATTTTCAACAACCTCTTTGGTTCATAATTCTAGTTTCATCCTTATGAAACACTGAGTGTTTAGCTTCCCTTCATATTCTACAACGAATTCTCCCATTTTTCAGTCAAATTCAAGTTATCTACACCTTGTGTAGAAATATTCTGTCAGACAGTTTTTAACTGGTCAAAATGCACTGAGTACTATTTTCGCAAGACCCTTTTCAAGGAACCTCCTACATTCGGTCCCATTTTTTTTATCTGTTGCATTGTTATGTCACAAGTACCTTTCATATTGTGCAGGAAAAAAGTGTTAAGCTGGTATGAAACTAAAACAAAACCCAAAAATTGGTAACTGGTGGGATATAATTTTCAGTGTCCTATACATTTTTTCATTCTCTGCTTAGGTTGCAAAGCGCTCTGCAAGGACTCTGCTATAGGATTTGTCTGCCAGTCATTGCTAATATGTGGAACACAAAATAAAGATGATAATAACAACACACTGTTCAATTTGAAAGTTTGTGTATTGCCTTCAATAAAAATAGCATTTGCAGTTTGCTGTATTTATTGCATCATTACCTTCTATACATTTATTTTAGATGTGGGATAGTAACATATTAATGCATTGCTTTGAGATTCAGTAAGAATTATTTTTATTTCTACAGACCATGTATGCAACAAGCCCGTATTCAGATCCTGTTGTGTCAATGGACCTTGATCCCCAACCAATTACAGATGAGGAAGAAGGCTTGATTTGGGTTGTTGGACCAGTTCTTGCAGTGGTGTTTATCATCTGTATTGTTATTGCTATACTTCTTTATAAAAGGTAGGTTTACCTTTTCATTTTCTTGCAAGGTATGTCATTTCCCCCCTATACTGGTCACTTTGTAATATTGTTCTACACTGTATTTTTGTGCTACAATATTAACTTTCATTGCTTTGGAACATTTTGAAATTTATTAATGGCTTCCAGAATGCTGCACAAAATTTTCACTGAATGTTTCCAATAATTACAGGTATGTGAGTACATTTTTATGCTGATGATAGTATATTAACACTGTTGCATTTAAATATTTTTTCCACTTTGCATACATTTGTGTGCAAAGATACATTTGTATGCGAAGAAAGTAAATATGTGCTTGCACATTAATATGTATGGAATTTACACATTTGACTTTTTAGAACTTGTTTATAGATGCATAATAGTAATGCATTAGGGGTTACATTCAGCTTGTTGTTAAATGTGATTTTCATCTCCACTCAAGTAATTTGAATTTCAACTTTTGACAGTTGGCCTCAATTTGGCAATGTATCTATATGAATTTGGAGCTCTGATCTGAGAGATTAAAGAGACATAAAATAGCTGTTTTCTACTAATCTTGCAATGAGATCAAATTTCACTCATTCTTCTTTCACTCTCTATGACACAGATTTAGTTTTGCTATTACACAAAGGACTTCCCTCTGCCTTACAACATACTTAGTGAAAACTGTGTATGATAATATAATTTATATGTAGCAGCGTTTTGACAGTGTAAATGAGTTAACACAGGTAAATCAAAACCAAAGAATAAAACTCAAAAAGGTTTTTTTAAATCTTTATATTTCATTCCTAATGCATTTGTGAAATATATTGATAAAGTAGATTTGAGGCATATTACAAAGATGCTGCCAATTTCTGGGGAGGAGACACAATAGGAATAATTTTATAAATTGAAGTATGTCTTCTAAAATTAATGGCTATGATGCTATTACCTGCATATAAATATTTAAATCTGAGCCTGTATGCTCTTCCTACCTTTGGTGTCTCCGTTCAAATACCTCTTAAGTTTCATGAAGCGAGCTCTCTTCAGATTTTGGAAAGAATTCTCTGTTTGGCAGTAAATAACCACTCCAGGGTTAACTTTACCTTTGGATTCCAAATAGATATACATTTATAGAATGGTTTCAGGGCTAGAATCATACAGCATCTGTTACTTGCAGATACTATGTCTCCTGAACATTTCTGATAGTTCACGGTGTCTCAGCCAATCAAATTAGTTACCAACTCTGTTTCTGTCAGTCAGTTCAAAAACTGGTCATTGGAGGTGTGCTAAAAGTGAAATACTGCTTTCTTCTAATTATTTTAAAAGTAGATCTCCCATACTACAAAAAAAAAAAAATCTGAACAATAATATGTTAAGCAGATGTACAACTGCTTTGAGAGTTACTGGTTACATTTATGGAACCAAAATAACAGTCTTCCAATCTATTACCAAAAAAAAAAAAAAAAAGAGAGAAAGGGAATATTCCACATACGAGCAGGTAAAATTTGATCATCAGTGGTGTGAAGAGATTGTCATTTGCTGGGAATGGGGGACATGTTTTCCATCTGTTATTTACAAGTGTACTAGAACTGTTTGGGCAACTGTCCATATGTATTTATTTATTTTTCTATTTTCAGCTGTTTACTCTAATTTGTTAAACTGCAATGATTTGGCAAATTACCTCCAAGAAATTATGACTGCAGTTTTAGCAGTCTGTGATCCTCTATGAGCTTTTATTTCTGTAAAAATGTAATATGTAATTGGATATTTTTCCAAGAGTAGGTAACCTGAATGCAAGCTTACTGCTAGACTTTGATAGATTTGTTGACTGTAGAAGAGCAATGACAAGACAGTTGGCATATTTAACATATTGCTTCAAGAAAACAGTGAAGATTAATTTGTGAGTTAAATAGACTTAATGTGGCTGCAGGAGTTAGATGGGGAAAATATATTAAAGAAACAGGCAAACAGTAATTTTTGTGGATACAGAAAATTTTACAAGTATATTTCTAGAATATATTAGGGTTTAAGAGCAACAAGAATGATAGTGAGAAAAGAAAATGAAGGTAGAGGACATCATTCTAGTTATAAACATATATGCAAAAATATTAGAGAGGATTTTGTTAAAGAATGTGCAGTACACATTCTTTGACCAGTAAATGACTGTGTCTTCTGAAGTGCAAAGGGTAGTAACTCAAAAAAAGGTCAACTATGTTTAATTCCCTTTGTCCATAGAAACCTTTTTGATCAGATTTGGACCACTAAGCTCTTGATTTACAATACTACTTATACATTTTAATTACAATCACAGAGAAATTATGACTGCAGTTTCCAAAAGAATAATTTTATGGGGAGAATTCTTCCTCTTCTTTAAAACAGACATTATTAGATAGTGTGGATAAGTTTCATGGGTTGGTTTGAAATATATTTAACTGTTGCAAAGACATGGAATGCATGTTTGAACTCTTTATTATTTGTTGTTAAGCTGTAAAATGGTTATTGCCTCTGCATTTACTTTTCTTAAAATCTGAAAGCAAAGATATTACGTGGACAAGTTCTTGGATTGTGTATTGGAATATAGCCAAAAGGTCATTGCAGCTTAGTAAATAACAGTAATAGATGAGAATAATATTGAAAAGTACCTCTTCTTGTCATTGGGCATATTATTGGTATAATAGCCAACAGAGATGAGGCCAGTTAATATCCTGTGTGCAGAGGAACTCACAGATTCACAGAATCAAGGAGCCATACCTCTGGAGTGTGTCTCATCTTAGCCCTGCTCAGACCATGGTCACCTGCAGTTTGTTCAGAGGCAAAGTTTAGTACAGCTAAGAATGGAAACACAATGACCAACTTGTTCTCATATTCAACTATCCTCACAGTAAAAACTATTTTTTCCTGAGTTACAGTCGACTGTGTCTTGGCAAATGGAACTGTCTTGGCCATTAACCAGTTCAGTGTTGTCTGTCCTTGCAGCAGTGAATCCACCCTGCAGTCATAGTAAACAGAGACACCTATTTTGGAGCAGATCTTTCCATCTATTAAACTTTATAAACAATCAAATCAAGAGATTCAAGTAAATTAAATAAATGTTGCTTCCTTTTTGGCCATTTTCTTGTTGACAAGAAAATAAATATTTTCTTTGTTCAAAGATGGAGAATCTTATTCAGCACAGTCAGATTTGTATCCAAAAACTCAAACAAAAGCAAACCCAGATAGAGAGATAGATGGTGTAAGTCCTAGAGAAAATGCCTAACCATTAAGATGTCTGCTTAAGCCACAGTTTATATGTATTTTATGTGTTTGATACATGTTCAATTACATAGGATTAGGTTGATTAGGAACTTACTTTGTGAATGTTAAAGAGCTCCAGAAATTGTGTGGTGTTTCTCAGAAATGAACAAACTGGAGAGAAACGTGATTGTCCCCATAGTGCCTCCTGTCGTCTCATTCTCAGGTTTTGAGTGTATTTTTCTTTTTTTTTTTCTTTTAACAGATTAATTTATGTGGATATTCCTTGTAGTTTTTAAGAAATCACATATTCCCTAATTTCAGTTTTCCACTAATGAAGAGCAAAAGGTTCCTCATTCTAGGAAATTTCTAGGAAATTTCAATTTCTGAGGAAGTTAAAGCCATCTTGACAGATTTTGTATTGTTTGCTTTTATAAAGTAGTGCAGATTTTTGATTTGGTTCAGAAGATTGTAGCCTATACTTAAATCTTTTGAACATGGTAGCTCCAGCACTGAATCATAGCATCATGAATTAGTTTGGGTTGGAAAGAACCTTTAAAGATTATCTAATCCAACACCCTGCAATAAGCAAGGACATTTTCATCTAGGTCAGGTTTCTCAAGCCGCATCCACAGGCCTTGAAGGTATCCACCTCTGTGGGATATCTAATTAAATAGTGCTTCATAGCCTTAATAATAATAATTAGGAAAAAAAAAATATTTCTTCTGGCTAGTCTGAATCTACCCTCTTTCACTTTAAAACCATTACCCCTTGTCCTGTCATTATGGGCTCTACTATAAAAGCCTGTCCCCATCCTTCTTATGAGTCCCTTTAAGTACCAGAAGGCTGCAAGACAGTCTTCCAAAGCCTTCTGTTGTCCAGGCTGAACAATCCCAGTTCTCTCAGCCTTTCTTCTTCCATCCCCGTGATCATTTTTGTGACCCTTTTCTGGATCTACTCCAAGAGATCCATGTCTTTTTTGTACTGATGACCCCAATACTGGATACAGCACTCCAGGTAGGGTCTCATCAGTGTGGAGTATAGGGGAAGAATCACCTCCTTTGAACTGCTGGTCCCCTGCTGAATCTTGAGCTATAAGAAGAAATATGCTTCTAAGACAAAAAAACCCAGATGTTAAAAAAGTTTTTACAAGCACAGAAATGCAAAACAGGAAAATGGGAAATCTTAAGTGATGATGAAGAATTTTAAAGACTTTCTCATACTGTGTGTCATCTGGTCATTGCAGAGTACAAGCTATTAAAATGGTTGTAGAAACCCTGTTTACTATGATCAACACAGAGAAAGATGAAAACTGTAGTTATACTATGTGTGTATAATAGAACATGTTGGTGGGAGATAATAAATTATTTTTCCTGTTCATCTAAACTTTATAGATCATAGATCACTACAGATCTATACAGATCACTGTAGACCTCTAGTACATATTATTAATTCTTAATCTAAATAGGCATGTAATACTTCATTAAATAAAGATTTATTATTCATTTTCTTTCCAGGGTACTGTTAAAATTTTCTTTTTATTTTATTACCTGGTTTTGTAAAACAGTTTGAGAAAATTTTAATTTATTGTTATTACTGTTTTTTAAATTTAGTACAGGTATTATGTGTCTCATATATTTACCCTTGTTCATCACTTTGTTTTCTCTTCCTCTTCTCCCTTTTTCTCCTTCCCATTCTAGTCTGGCCTCCACTTTCATTTTTCCTCTCTTCCCTCTCTCGTCTTTATTCCCTTTAGAAAGCAAGAAGGAGCTACATCTCAGTGAGAAGTAATTTTTCAATGCCATGTTAACATTACTTTCATGGCTCAAATTAAACACCCATTCTCCATTGTCTCACTGGCTAAAATTTGAAGTCTCATTTCTTGAGATAGAGGTGTATTTTTCAACAGAAGATTCACTTTGGACATGACCTTGAGGCCTCCATTTATTCTGTGATTTCCAAGCATTAAATATTTTGATGAGCTATCATAGCTTAATTTGGTTTAGTTACATATCTTTACTGCAAATCAAAATTTCTTGTATCTCCTATTTTTATGATTATTCCCTGTGCTGCCGGTCAACTAACATTTCACCTTTTCTTCCCTCCTTGCTGCATTAAAATGGAGCAGTAAACCTGACAGGTGAGAAGTGAAAAATAATCACTCTTCATTTAATAAAGAAAAGGAGAAAAAAAAAGAAAAAAAAAAAGTAATCATGATAATTATCTAAGACAAAGCATCTGTCAGTCTTAAGTGAATGTAGGCAGTAATCTATCAATGAGGGCAAGTGCAAGATTTGCTATGTTATTTACAGCACTGAAAAGTAATGTAATACAAGCAGCAAAGTTTCACTAAGGTTTTTTTTTTGTCTCCATGGAGTAAATTTTCAAGACATAGCAGAGCTCAACAGTGCTCGTGTGATTTTATTTGTGTTTTAGTGATGTGCAAGAAGTGGTTGTACGCAATAATCAAAGCTCTTGAAGGAATCCATGGTTGTAGTTGAGGCTATCACTGCTCTGAATCTTCGTAATGTCTCATATACATAAATTCAATACTGACTTACAGTTCTACCAGTGAAAATTATACAGTGATATAATTTTTCCATTCTGGATTTTTTCCCCACTTATCTCAGGATCTTTGCATAATCTGGGAGAATTGAGATGTCTTCTAGTGTCTGGAGAGATTAAAAAAAAACCAGAATACTCCTCCAATTAATAATACATAATAAACCATTCTATTATTCTATAAGTATTCAAAATATTCAGATGCATGATTGGAAGATATTTTAGTTTTATTACATTAATAAAATTATTTAGTTTTATTTATTTAATAAAAAATAGTTTCATTTAATAATAAAAATTAGGGGAGTTTTATTTATTAATAAAAATTAGTTTTATTTAGTTATTTAGTTTTATTTTATTAATATGAAATTGCAGCGTGATACTAACTTACAATAAGAAAAAAGTTAAATTAAGCTTGTCCCTGGACAGTTCCAGAAACTTAAGGAGACTTAAGACTCCTAGACTTAAAGAGAAGGAAGTACAGGGTAAAAGACTTTTTGGAAGCTATATCACAAATCTTTGGTAAGAGGAAAGAGCATCTAGGGCCAAGTGCTACTGTGAAAGAAGTTTGGAATAGTCAAAAGAAAGGAACCTCAAATGAGCTTATATTTACTAATTTTGTTTTAAAAAGATAAAAAACAGAATCAGCAGATTTAAATTTTTATTGCTTCCATAAAGAGAAGTTAATACATATGTTAAGGTGTTTGCTGGAGAACAGGTGGAGTGTTTTTACAGTAGAACTTCTTCTTTTTTCCAATAAAACCACAGGAGTAGTGACTTTCAAAAATTCAGGCAATGGTGTTTTTTGCATAACTTTTGAAATCTCACTGTATGTCACCTGGTCTTCATTATTTCAAAAGCAGCCAGAAATTGACTGGAGTACTAACAGATTTATCATTGTCACATTGTGAGTCAATGAGGAAAAAGAAAGTGTTATGTTAACATAAATACTGGGCACCTGGAAAACATTCTGCTATCATTACCCTTAAAATAATCTCAGTTCTGTTTTCGCAACATAACTCTTCCTCTGTTTGCTTCTTCATTTTATGTTACATAAAAAATATCAGTCACATTGTGTTTTCATTCAGGACCCCACAAATCACTTGTGAAGAAAGATTCCACTGTCTGTATAAAAATGCAGAGTGGTAGCTACTCTTCATGTAGCACAGTTCTCCATGTTTTACATCAGATAATGATACATACAGATAACAGAAGTCAGTTTTAACAAAAAATGTCACTGAGAACAGACATTGATTCTGCTTCTCTCTAGAGAAAGGGAAACATAGACAACTTTCTTTCGCTTTTTTCTCTTTCATTCTGTCAATTTTTTTAGTTTTATTGTCCTTCCTTTGCAGTGAAAGTATTACTTTGATTAGAAATATTCATACAGATCTAAGCCTTGAAAATATGTAGACCTGATAAGATGTATGAAGAATGCATATTTCTTTCAGAGATGAGAGGAAACAAAGCAAATTCTTGCAGCCTAGAAAATGAAAAGAATATGTCTTCTCAAATAGGTGTCTTCTGTACTGTTCTTTCTCATATAAAAAATACCTTAAGAATGCAAATTATTTTTAATAGCACTGCAGAGCTCTGTGTATAAGATAAGAAATATTTAATGACAATAATTGGGGTGGTCTAGGTCAAGAGTTGGCTGCTTTTTTATAAAGGTATAGCTAGGTAACATTTAAAATAGGAGAATTGTCTGAATTTTTATAGGTTTAATATTATAAAAGTAAAGTATTAGGATCACCAGAAGGATGTTCTGGAAGAGCAGTTTGGGGCAGAATGCAGCTATTTTATCTCTGACCATTTTACCACTGCAAATTGTAGGTACCCTACCCACTGCACATAATTATATTACCTTTGCACTGCATCAAATACTTTTTCAGAAATAAGCAACTTGCCTTCAGATTACAATGCCAAACATTCAGGCAGCTTTGTGAAGCTAACATGTCTATTTTCTGTTTATGTGTGTTCACCTTCTCCATGCAGGAAAAGGGCTGAATCTGATTCTAGAAAGAGCAGCATACCCAACAGCAAGGAGATTCCCTCTCACCATCCCACAGATCCAGTGGAGCTGCGACGCCTTAACTTTCAAACTCCAGGTAAGAGACAATAATATCTCACTGAGACCTCTGTGATCACAGGCTGATTACTGATGCTATTACAGAAAAGAAACATGGATTGTCTGGAAATATGTATTTTGATCGAGGGTTTGGCCGACCTTTTTTTGGTTTTTGCTGCAAAATATATTTCTTCATTAGCTTTTGAAGTAATTAAGTAATTTCTTTATTTAAAATAAAAGCCTGCTTGAAAAAAGTATGGGTGTGCTTTATTTGCTAAAATTCCAACTTAAACCCAACAATGCTAGAAAATGTTACTGGGAAATGTACATCCCTCTGTTTATTAATTATATTTTTATGGACACTTTTTTGTAAATAAACTTCCCTTTTATCTACTGCATTATCAGGTAATATATTAACATCATTGTGATTTCCACTGATTTGCAAATGTACAATACAGAAGAGGAATACATAACTAGATAAATGGTCTTGATGTTGAAAATAAGGCTGTATGTTATGATCAAGGAGGATATTAATATATCAGTAGTTTTGAGGTCAGAAGGAACACACTCTCAAATACTTAATTTTTTTTTCATTAATCACTGTTTTATTAACACTGTTTAATCTGATAGTCAAGAAGCACAAAGAGAGAAATTTTTAAAACAGCATTTTTACTGTCTTTGCAGAAGTCAACTTTTACTTAAATATGCTTTGTTTTGATTAAGTTATGTCCCAGTAGACTTGTTTTCTACTACAATATATTTGCATGGAGTCTGATCCTAATTAGATGCTAAAACTTCCTGAGCCTTATGTTTTTGTCAAGTTTATTATATTAAGTAAAAAGTAGTGAATTCAAGTTCATAAAAGCAGGAAATTAAGTGCTTGAGATGCTGAGAATTAGCTGCTGAAGTTGATATGATAAATACTATTAAAGGGTTAAGTGAACATGCAAATCTCATTCCTGATCTTCTAAATAATGACTTTATTGAGATGATGTTGCCCCTGAAGGAGTGTGCCTGCAGAGCAATGAGTGTGGCTGAAGACCCACACTTCATGCACATGGCAGATGTAGAAAGGGAAGTCTAGAGGCTTTTGTTCCAGCCTTGCTTTTTCAGTCTGTTCCAGTACACTGCTCCTAGCAACTGGGGCAAATCAGGTGTGTTTCAGGAGACCCACACTTCATGCACATGGCAGAAGTAGAAAGGGAAGTCTAGAGGCTTGAGTTTTGTTCCAGCCTTGCTTTTTCAGTCTGTTCCAGTACACTGCTCCTAGCAACTGGGGCAAATCAGGTGTGTTTCAGGAGCACATCTTCTAATTTAATTTCATCTTAGTGTGGGAATCTTGTTGACGTGCTCTGGGGCCTGTCTAGCATAGGAACTTAAACAGTAAATGTAATTAATTGAAAGGTTTTATTCAATGTCTTTCTGAGGCTGCAATTTCAGTGGTGGGTCATTGTTTCTGGGTGGTTTTCATCTGTTACTCAGCACTTTTGTAAAAACTTTAAAGAGTTTCACAGTGAAAGAAATACACATACAAATCTTTGAAACATGACAAGAAAAAATATTGTTCTTGAAGTCTAGCTTATGCCTAAAAGAAGTAATTGTTTGTATACAGGTATATAATTAGTAGAGTAAATGGCTTACTAGAATCACATAATTGTTTTGTTTGGAAAAGGTCTCTAAAATCATTAACTTCAACCATTAAACAAGCACCTTATGTTCAACAATAAGCCCTATCCTGAAGTGTGACACCCCCATGATTCTCTGAGCACTCCAGGGCCAGTGATTCCACCACTTTCCTGGGAAGCCTGTTCCAATGCCTCACGACCCTTTCAGCATGAAGGGAGTAAATGGCTTACTAGAATCACTTAATTGTTTTGTTTGGAAAAGATCTCTAAAATCATTAACTTCAACCATTAACCAAGCACCTTATGTTCAACAATAAGCCGTATCCTGAAGTGTGACACCCCCATGTTCTCTGAGCACTCCAGGGCCAGTGATTCCACCACTTTCCTGGGAAGCCTGTTCCAATGCCTCACGACCCTTTCAGCATGAAGAATTTTTTCCTAATATCTAATTTCACCCTCCCCAGTGTACCTTGAGGCTATTTCCTCTTCCTGTATCTTGTTAACTTGGAAAAAGAGATTTATTCTCCACCTGGGTTCTTTCAGGCAGTTGTAGGGAGCGTAGGGTGTCCTCTCAGCCTCCTTTTCTCCAAGCTAAACACGCCCAGCTCCCTCAGCTGCTTCTCAGAGGACTTGTGATCCAGACTCTTCCCCAGCTCCATTGCCCTTCTCCAGACACACTCCTGCACCTCAGTGTCTTTCTTGGAGTGAGTGCTCCAGAACTGAACACAGGATTTGAGGTGTGTACTGGGGGACAATCCCTGCCCTGGTCCTTCTCGCCACAGAATTGCTGACAAAAGCCAGGATGTCAGATCTGCTCAGTGACCTTCCCCAGCATCAAGGCCAGGTTGACAGGCCTGTAGTTTCCTGGATCCTCCTTCTTGCCCATCTTGTTGATGGATGTCCTATTTGGAAGCCTCTAGTCAACCAGAACATCCCCATTTAGGCAGGACTGCTGGTACATGAGGGAAGGAGGCTCAGTGAGTACTTTAATCAACTCCCTTGCTACCCTTGGGTGTATCCCCTCCAGTCTCACACAGTTGTGCATGTCTAAGTAGTGTAGCAGTTTGCTGACCATTATTTTTCAGGATCAGGGAGACTTAATTCTGCTCCCCATCTTTGTCTTCCAGCTCAGGGGACTAGATACCCACACAACAGTTGATATTGCTATTAAAAATTTAGGCAAAGAAGGCATTAATTACCTCAGCCTTTACCTCATCAATCGTCACTATGTTTCCCTCTTTGTCCAATAAATAATGGAATAATAACTAGATAGATAAGCCTAATTTTCTGCACTCCATTTATTTAGATGCAAAATCTTACCTATCTATTTAGTATTCATCATAATTAAAATGAAACATGAGGGGAAAAAACCCTGCTGCCGAGTGCTAACATATAAAATTAATTTATTGTAATTAATTTTTAATTTACATTGAGAAGGTAAAGTTATTAAGAAATGGCAGAATTTGTGGCACTTGTAGACACAGTAATTCCATGTCATTGATCTGAAAAGAGCTGGAGATTTTAAAGCGTACTTTTTCTTGCAGGGCTGTGGTTTATCTGGGAACTTTGCAGTTTTCTGTGAAGCTATTTGAGCAGAACATCTGCAATCTGTTTCTACTAGGAACTCCTCTTCTTTGCTATAATCCTTTTCACAGACTAGAGTATTACCATTATTTTTAAAAATACAGTACATCAAATGATGTTATTTTTTCCTATTATTGTACCTCTTAAGGTCCCTAGACACAGGTCAGGCCATTATACTACGCAGCATACAACCAAATAACAAGCAGAAAAATCTCACCTCAATAGATTTGTCTTACTCTATTACTCTGTTAACTTACTCTGTTAACATGTTCTTAATGTGTAAACAGCCACATTGAAATCAAGCTACACTTCTTTTGTTAGTAAAAGCAGAATTTCACTTATATTAACTTCAATTAGGGCTACCATGTAATTAAAATCTATAGTAAAATGAATTTAAAATAAATAAATAAATTAATAAATAAACAAATAATAAATAAAGATAAATTTAACCTAGGTATTTAAATCTTACTGGAATATTTATCCATCTCCCAACCACCAAGACACCATCAAATAACATGCAACAAAAATTTTTCTAAGATGAACATAGAGAAACTACAGGAAGGATATACATTCAGGATATCAGCTTTGTTGGGTTTGTTGTTCTTTCACTTTCAAATATATGGATTTGATTTTCTGTGAGGTAGCAGAATTAGATAGGGAGGCACTGCAAATGAGGTAACTGAGGGAAGGGGGTAGGGCTGATGTGGTTATGTGTTGGGTTCCTTTTACTGAGAAATCTGCTGTTGCCCTTATAAAATGAGGCATTTCTCAACATTGCCTACAGATAAAAAAAAGACAGAGTGCTGAATGTACTATCAGTACAAGTGCATCAAGGTAGATGATTTGACATAGTTATTATAATGATTTATTTCTTTAGATTATGAAGCCACAGTTTGCTTGAAGCTTTCCAGGCAGACCAAGTGCTTCCAGTGGGAGACGAAAACAATTTTGAATGAATCCATAATGTACAGAAGTATTAGAGAAAAAAATTCTAAATTACATTGGCATATATGGACTGGCAATTTTCACTTGGAGAGTTGAATGAGATGCTCCTATAAAATTATGGGTTGTCATAAACTTTAGTACTTTAAAGGATTTCTAAACAGCCACATTCCAAAAATGCTATCAATCATATATTTTATATAAGATACAGATATCAAAATAATTCGAAACTAAGTCCTTAGGGTAAATTTGAATTTCTAACCACAATTTTAAATTACTCCCAATGCAGAAGATTAGGTATAGATTTTTGACACAAAATATGAAAAAGCAATATTTTATCTTTGGTGATATTTGGACAATCATTGCGGTATAAATATGTTGTACTTGTCATAAAATTTTTAATTCAGCATGAGGATGTTACAAAATTTCACAGTCTAAACTACTAGCACAGGAAATGTCTTGCTTTCCTTTCACTTTTTATTGTCTACATTCTTCAATAATGTAAAGAGATCTAAAGAGCTCTATTCTGAAGTGTTTCCTATCTTACATTGTTCAGAAAGGATCAAATTTATTTCTGGCTTCCCTCCTCATTGGATGAAGTAACTCCATAGATAAATTTCACACTTTGCCTTAACATTTGGAATAACCCACAGTTCTGTATCTGAGACCAAGATCCCATGTCCGTGTGTGTTATCCAAAAATGTGTATGTGTTAGATAAGCCCATATGCCAGTGAGTGGGTCACAGCAGTGCCAAGTTCTCTTTGAGTAAACATGAAAATACCCAATCTCAGTAGGATTTCATTTTTAAGTCTGTTATTCTTCCATAACTGGAACAACTAAAGAAAAGTCTGTCACATTCTTACCTTTCTACAAGTTGCCTGTGAAACACAGAATTAAAATCATTAACCTGGTGCACAAATTTTAGAGGTCTCTAAGCCACATGGGAGAGTTAAGGTAAAGAAGGGGTAATAATTAAGCCTCACAAAAGTTTTCATGAAATAAGGCAGCCTGGTTGTGCAGAGGAAAATTAAGTGAAATTAAGTTGTTTGAGTGGGTTCTGAGAGATCCAAGGCTCAGGCAGACTTCAATCTGCCAGTCAGCCAGAGAAATAAATTGAGTCATGCCTCAAAAGTGACTGATTTTTTTTTATCCTCATTTAACTATAAAATGTGTCACACTTATAAGTAATTTTTTTAATTGGTTGCCAATTAAACAATTATCTCATTATATCTCATGAACTAAATAAGATGCTTTTAAATACAAGATAAATAAATAGAGTTATTACAGCTCTAAGTTAAAGACTTTTTTTTAATTAGATAAGTGCTCACTTATTCCCTGAGTTGCTAAGGAATTTCCACAAACTTATTTCCATGATAAAAAAGAAAAAGCATAAAATATTTTCAGAGGAAAAGGGTGCAAACAAAAAAAAAAGGTGGAAAAAGTGATGTCTGCATTTCGTTACCTGCTTTGCATGACAGCAGAAATTTTTTTGTGCAGTTTATCCACTCAACATCTGTTTTTGAGAATCATGACAATGTTGAATGAAGTACTGTGCTTTGTCTCCATGGCAAAAACAGACTAAAATGCTTTGTCACAGTGAGCCATAGTACATATAGCTCTTTTTATGCACATGTCTCATATGGAGGATTTAAGCACCTAAGAGAGGTACATCTTCTGATGCAAACAGCACTTCTCTGATATCCCATTTTGCTTTGAAACCTGGAGGAACCCAGAATCTGCTTATAGATAAAGTTGAAAAGTCTTCTCTTCACAAGAGTTATCCCTTTTTTCCCCTGGATTTTAGACCATAGATTTTGTGATATATTGTTGTATTTGACATTTTTAGATCAGGCTCTGAAAACTAGGTTTCCCCTATTCTCACTATAGGTGACTTTTACTCGTCACTCAGAGGTGGTGCTTCTGCCATGAGGCTGTGGAGACCCCAGTGCTCTTTGTTAAAGCTCAGTCTTTGTTGCAGAAAAAAGATAAAATGTTTTCATTCCAGAATAATTGATCAAGTTTTGAATAGCATAAAATATTCTGGAATAAAAGTGGCATAATTTTGCAATATTATATATGCATTTGCAATTATTTTAGAATAGCTGTTGCAGAATTATATATTTCTCTAGAGATTGTCTATTAAATTTGTCTTTGTAATTTCATGCTCTGGCCTAGCTCTGGCTCTGTGAAAATGAAATTTTAAAGTAACAATAATTTTCATGTACTAAAGGCATTCTTGATAAATTTTCATGAATGCTGAATTCCTACTGAATAATGGTCATCCTTAGTTTTTTCCATTTTCCATGTCAGAATTTAAAGTAGGTATTTTTTTCTATCTTTTGGATAAGAATAAGTCTCCATAACCACTGTAATTTATTACATCCATTTTCTATAAAGGGATATCTTAATCAACTTAGACTGGTATGTAAAAGACTGTTCTGTACATTATTAAATAAAAATTAGATGTTTGTAAAGTCACAGACAATTAATTCAGTGTGGACCTAAAGTACCGCTCATTTCCTAAAGAAATTTCTGTGACAATTATGTGTCACATTTTCACTTCATATAGATTATAGTCTGTATAGTCTGTATAGTCTGAGATTTGCTCTTTAATTTCTAACTTTGTTCTTGTTTATTATGGGTATGTGAACCTACCGTTCCAAACTGGTAAATAAATGTATGTGTCATAAATGTTTCTAAAAGGCTTTATCATAAAACCCTGACAACAAACAAAATCCTAATTTAATGCACTAATGACAAGCCTAAAACACCCACTTGATTAGCTGTGATAAAAGAATATAATTAACAGGTTTAATGTATGTTAATATGCAGATGATTTTTGACCTTGCTCTCTTAGTTTTTTCCTTGAAATTGTGGCAGAAATAGTATTTCATGTTCCTTAGTCATGTATTTATCACAGATTAACCAGAGGATAATTCTACAGTGTAATCAAACCATACATTGTTATTTAATTAATGTGAAGGTATTACTACTAGGTTGCATAAGATCAATTACATTTGGCAATCTTCTACCAAATCTGGAAATAAAAAATTTTTATGGATTCAATTTCAACTGTGTTTTGCATGCAGTGGTTTTGGGGGTTTTCTTTTCTTCAAGTTTTCAGGTGTTTTTATCTCTTTTTTTATTAAAAAAAAAAAAAAGAGATACCATATTTAAAAGAGAATTTGAAAGCATGTTTCAGCATGGTATTTCTTTTGACTTTTTAGCATGTCACAGGACCTGTTGTAATTTAGCTGTATTTTGTCTTTAAGTTTTTGTGTTGTCATGACATATGTTGATTGGTGTGGGAGTGTGTCATCAAATAAGTGTATTTTCTTATTTGTAACCACAAAAAGAAGTGAGTTCAGCTGTATTTTAACTGGGATCTTTTGAGTCAAGTTCTACACCTGCTGAGTTGAAGCCTCATGCTTTTGCATGAGGTGTGATGACATCTTAGGATGTTTATTCATAGCATATTCTGTTATGATTACATAACAAAAGCCCTCCAGCAGTTCTTTTTAAAAATAAGCCCATTTTGTGTATTTAAAGTATTTAAATAGAACAAATGCAATTACTTTGTAAGTTAACTGCCAAATATTATTTGAGGAAAGTTATTCAAAGTGTAATTGTTGAAAATGAGAAGTAGAGGAAGGGTTTAAATGCAGTTAAAATTTGTCAGTTTCTGAAGTTGTTAGTTCCTCTTTTTGCCTTAGAAAAATTTACCTTCAAATTTCTTACTTGCATAAAATGTTTAAAGTGAAATCTCCCCTTGGAAATGTCAAGTGTCATATAGAGAAGCATATTAAAAAATTTCAAAAAAAGAATGGGTGTTCAGCATCTTTATAAAAATATTCCTTCACAGTAAGTTAATTATTATGATTTGTTTCATGATGCTGTTGATTTAGTCAGGTTCATTGTGTGATGAGTGAGTCTCATACTCACTGGGTTTATGACCTTTATATTTGCAGTAGGGTACCTGCACCTTTAAATATCTTAGTTGAGTTGCCAGATGCTGTTTTGTGCATGTCTGAAGTGCTTGTATGTGCAAGATGATTGATTTTGATGGTCTACTGCTGTTACTAATTTGTTTCCCATTTCCGATTGGCTTTTACTTTTTACAGCTTTGAGCAGTAATTCAGTCCCCTACGCCTCCCTGATTGGCTCTGTGTCCTCCCTCTCTAGCCAAACTACCACTCAGTCCTTATATGATAATAACTCTCTCCCACGATTCGCTCGAAAAGGTCTAAACATCTTTGTCTCTATTATTTTCTCTGTTCAAGCACTGTTTTAGATGTACATCAGTCCACCTCCATTTCTGGATCAATCTAGAGTTCTCTTGTGCCTTTTCACCCACATATTTTCCATAGGGGTGCTTGATCTGGATCAATCCGTCTAATTATTAGATGACTGATCTCATTTTGAGAGTAGCCAAGTCCTAAGTAAAATCTGTAACAAAATGGGAGAGAAGCAGAGCTGCAGCAAATAAATTAGTACTTAGAGACTAATTTTTTTAATTTAAATTTTTAAGGAATCTCCCCACTGATCTGAATATTCTGCTTTGTTGTTTGACTGACAACTTGCTTTAATGCCTTACCATCACAGATGTGCTATGAAGATTCCCTAAAACATATATATATAGGGTCAGAAGAATTAGGGCCAGTGCTGCTGGACATTATTTTGGAGTCTATTATGATACTTAAAATGTCAAAGAATCCAAAACAAAACAGGAATTAAAAACAAAATTAGAAGAATTCAAAGAATTAAAGCACATGCTGTAGTGCGACTGTGTTGTAGCCACATGGTCATTTTCAGCTATGTTTAAAGGAAATGCTAGTCAACTGTCTTAGGCATGCTCTTGAAAGTCACGGTGACAAAGCAAACTGCATTGTGCAACATGCCTTCCAGCTTGAGCCCCCTTGAGTCATCAGTGTTTTCCCTTTGTAATTTCAAGAGATCCTGGGGTTCACTAGCTTAACTGTTTCTTGCCAGCTCTGATTTCTTCCCTAAGCTGTTGAAACCTCACTTTCATTTTAGGTGTGATAGTCTAAAGTATGAAGAGAAGAATGTAAGCATTTTGGAGAAAGCCTATGAAGACTGATAGCTTGAAATAAATATGTTTACAAAATTTTGCCTGTCAAATCTTAAGCTGGCAGATTGTTCTAGTTGACCCCACATCTTTTCTGTTTTTTGGTTTGCCTTTTTTTTTTTTTTGCCTTGCTGTCTCTGTATCCCTTTATACACCCATCTGTACTTCCAATTCCAAGCTCTTTTTTTCACTTAGTATCTTCATCTGTGGACAAAGATGTTTACACCTGAAGTAGATTGTAGGTACTTTTAGGGGTTGAAAAATGGGATTTCAGATTAAGCATATTTTAAGGTACTAGTGCAGTCAGCATGTGAGTCCAGCCAAAATGTACAACCCCTGCCTCTACAATCTGCTACTAGTGAAAACATTTTTGAACTTCTAATTGTCTTACGTCCAATGTTGTCTTCAGTGACTGTTGTCTTAAAGCAGTGATGCATGTTGTTCTAGTCATTCATAGCTGCATGTCAGTCACTCAGAATTGTGTAAAATACTTAAGTATTTCTAATTTAGAGTACACAGTCTTCTATACTTTGATGCATTATTATTATTGTTGTTATTATTATTATTATTATTATTAATTATTATCATTATTATTCAATCTTTCCATTTCATTATTGTATGTTTTATTTTTTACGTTAGTTTTATGTTGGTTTAGGTTTCTTTTTTTTTACCATTTCCTTTGCAGATTCAGGTGTCTGGTTGCCTTGGTAACCTTCATTATTCAAGTTTGTTTTTCTTGATTATGCATTAGTCATTTTGTTTTCTGTCAAAATACTATTGTTTCCCCTTTAGAGCTTTTTCAGTGTCTGTTTCTCAGTTCACATTTCCTCATCTAATTCAACAGAGTTTTAATTTCATGCATTGCAGTAGAAGGAGTTTGAAATGACATTAAGAGTCATTACTCAAAGCAGAGGTCAACATCAGGTCTAACTGTTTCATTTTTCCATGCCTAGCTAAACTCATTGACTCATCTGACAGTAGCTCTTTCCTCTACACTAAGAATGTTAGCTTTGGGAATACATTTGGTGACTTCTTTTAATTTGGCTTCAGAGCTCATCTATGCAGAGCATGTCCTGCTTTGAGTAACCAAACTATTTGCCTGCTTCTCTCACATATGACATCTTTACTACTTACACATTTATAGACATTCTAACTACTGCATTTTCTAAAGTTTTGAGCAATGCCATCACTGTAGTTTACTTTAAATTTTGTTCTTCTTTCTTTTTCAACAGGTATGGCCAGTCATCCCCCAATACCTATCTTGGAACTTGCAGATCACATTGAAAGATTGAAAGCAAATGACAACTTGAAGTTCTCACAGGAATATGAGGTAATTTTACCCACTTCTTTACCATTCAAATTTTAAATGTCATGCTTGCTGTTTCCCAAGACTTCTCTCTGATATGGTGCCAGTTTTTATGATATTAAAACCATGACAAAAAAGTGGTGTAAAATTACTACAATGGTGGGATGGCTCCTTTGCTCATAAAATCCTGTTCTCTTTTTATAAGGATACATTTCAGGCAGATTCCATGGACACATATTGAAGTAATGTGTGAATGATACAGCATAGACCTATTTTAATATACACAGACATATATGTTTCCGTTAAAGATCCTCAGATTATTTTAAAAATCACCTGTGTTATGTTGACAGGACACATACAGAAAAAGCTCCAAAGAACGTTCAGTCCACTGCTTTAATTTTTTTTTACATGAGATAAAAGGGTTTGCAAGTGCTTGTTGTCTCTTCTAGTGTAGCAGTTTCAGGACATTTGTATTTTCCTCCTGTCAACAATACCACTTTGATAAATTGTGGATGATGGTCTAGAAGAGCATGAAAGAATGTAACTGAAGACAGTGATCATTTACCAGCCAGCATGTCAGTAACCCCTGGAGTATACAGGTATTGCTATAGTGGAGGGCAACAGCCTCTCAGGTCGTAATTTGTGGCTAAAGAGACATAGGGAGCCATCCATTAAGCCTGGTAAATTATAGCTGTTATTTAATGCCAAAATATTGTCCATGTCAAAAATACCTAGATCAAGTATACACTGGACCTTCAGTAAAGAAGTGCTTTACTGATGAAAGAAGATCAGGTATAGGTGATCATGTCGTGATCCAAGGTTTAACAGCCCCCAGAGGGATCACCAACACAGTATTTTCTTTATGGTCTGTTGTGTCACTAATCCTTACTTAAAATCCTCCAACACTTTTTCAGCATGGTGGAGTAAAAGCCTGAGTTGCTCTTATTTTTCAGGGACTGCACATTAGTGGCATTTGAAGGTTTGTATGGACACTGGCAGAGCAATATAAAACACTCAAGATTACTTTCACATTTTAGTTTCATAGTAACATGTTACTGCAGGGTATGTGGAAGCCCTATATATTTCCATTGTATTTTAAAAGTCTTGACAGACAATGTTAAAAATTTATACTAAGTACTATGATAAAGAACTACAATTGCTTGTTTTTTAATTGAATGTAGTATTCAGAAAGTTCTTAAGACCACTTTAAGAAATAATCACATTAGAAATTAAAAAGAAAATACAGTTTCAACAATTCCTGGAAATAAATTTGTTGAAGAACAGCTTGGGTTGCTGTTTATCGTTGCTGTCACATAAAAAATGTGGGAAAGTCTTCTCATTTTTCTATGTGTAAACTCTACATTCTTAAGTATGAAGATTACAGCATATAAATAATCAGTCAGGGAATTTTATGTCGCAGAATGTTCACCATAATAAAAGATAACATTTGGTACAAATTTTAAAGCCATTTCCTGCTGTACTATGGGCAAATTAATTGTTTTTTCTGTGTAGAAAATCCCAAACCATTTACAAGTCATATAATACAGTATAATTTCTATACAAATAAACAATTCAGCTGCACTACATCTTGAAGATGGTGGGGATGTGACATGGTTTTCTTATGCTGTAATAGAAATTAAAAGTTTTGGTGTTTTGTATTACCTCTTTCTTACTTAGATAATTGAAATCATTTTGAGAGTGTATTTTAATAATTTATAGCCAATATTGAAAGATACATTAAATTGCTTAATTCTTAATATCTTCTGACCCTGCAGATGTTTCTCTTGTCTGTGTAAACAGGACAACTTTCACATTCTTCTCTTCATTTGTTATTTGTTTGGGGGGTTTTCCTCCTTTTTTAATTTTTTTAAATATTTTTTTTTATTTTTTTTTTTAATCTTTACAAAACATGCCATCTGGAGCAGAATGGTCAGACATTCAAGATTAGAATATGGGCAACTGTGTGGGTCAACATCAAGCTTCATTCATATTGCTATGCCCAAGAAGGTTCAACATTTATCTTTGAAATTACAGCTTTAGAGATACCACTTCATTTCCATCTAGTCCAAGATTCATCCATTTTGAAATAGAATTAGTGAGAAGCACTGCTGTTTGGTTTCATGGTCTAGGCTAGGCAGTGGGCTAAAGCTGCAGTCTGATGATCACTGTAAGTCATCTCTGTGTCTTGGCTGTGCATTCCTGTTGTCTCTCTTGTGCCAGTCCTGGCACTAGCAGATGTGCAGCTGTTCAAGGATTGTCTCAGGAAATAGATTCAGCTGAAAACTAATTGTTTTATTTTTCTTTGCTGCTTTCAATTGGATCAGTTCCCCGAACTAGCTCACCACATGTCTGCTTAAGCTCTAGTGCCAGCAATGGGAAGTGGCGGGTATATTGTGGTCAGCGATCGGGACCTTCTACTTCAGCAGCAGCTCTCACTAATATCGCTTAAACAATCTTTTTAAACCTGATTGCAAGGCAGAAAGAGGTACAGATGGTAACAGTTCAGTCATTATCACTTCAGATAACACTAGAGCTGGTGAGACAGAAGGAAAAAGAGATACTTCTCGTATTCAAAAATTCAAGGTGTAGCATGCAGCACAAAACTACTGACCTTTACTGATACCAGCAAAATCCTCCAATTAATTGCTGTTTATGGAAGCAAAGAGTTTTCATCAATTACCACTGCTAATTTTGGTTTGTCTTTTTGGTTTGGTTTTTTGTTGTTTTTTTTTTTTTAATAATGCCCTTTCCTCGCTGGCAGTCAATTATTTTCTTTTATTTTTTATGGAATTGTTTGCATTGCGTGGGTGAAATTCTTCAAAGATGTATTGATTGTATGTATCACTTACTGTAGTAAGTGATAACTTTGTGATACCATAAAGTAAAATATATGTTGGTGGTTTTCTGAGAGTCTCTGACTTCTCTTCCTTCTATCAGGAGGTTAGCTCCATTTCAAAAGGATGTTTAATTAATTTTTTTTAGCACAACCTACTTCAGTTGCCACTTCGAAAGAATTACTGGTTTCACTACACAAACACATCTTTTCATTTTCTAAGAAACGCCTTATTACTTGTTCCCCTTCCATCCTTGATCATGTTCCATCCACTTACTTTTGATCTGAATTTCTGATCAAAAGTCAATACAAGTTTGGTTTATTCCTTTTGGAAGAATAAGCTTTTTTCCTCTTTCCACTTTCTCCTCAGAAGGACAAACCTCCCTGTCTCTTCCAAACAGTGTATTCACCAGTGTAGAACAGCTTCTAGTTATATGTTTTCTAAGGCTCAGTTAGAGCCTTAGAAAACATATAACTAGAAGCTGTTCTACACTGCTGGACAAGTTCAACTTCTACAAGTTCAACTGGACAAGTTCCTACTTCTACAGGTTCTCAGAAACTATTCTGTAATGTCTTCTTCAGGGCATCTCCTATCCCAGCTCTTACAGCAGAACAGTAGAGAGTTCTTCCATTGTACTTCTGTCACAAATTTACCTTGAATACCATCTTTTATGGGACAACAGGGGCCAAGCCTCAAGGATTATTACTGTGTCAAGATTCATGTAGATTTACAATCACGTGTTGCATAAAGTGGTTCTGTAGTGTTAACACGAGATAGTGCTATGACTCCTCAAACAGGTTAATTTCTGGTTCAAAATAAATTTTTCATAATCCTTCATTAATTTTTGTTAGCTCACAATCCCCAAGCCTAAACAAAATGTTGATTTACTCTGCTAATATCAAATATCATATCACTAATGTCACACAGTTATTTTCTGTACTCTAATTTAAAGGCAGGATTGACCCCAGCTGATTATTGGGAAGCTTTTGCTGACTTTGGCAATTTCAGTGGTATTTTCATGTAATATAAAGGTCCATATGGGCTTGACAGCTGCTAAGCAAAAATCTATGTTTATAAGATACTGACCTTTCTGTTGTATCTCTCTCTTATCTGAGACTTCAGAATTTAAAAATAAAAAGTGGTCGTGGAGATAAACTGAATAAAACTAGTAATGTTCTGCCTATTTTGTGATATATTTGTAAGGTAATTTCCTCCAATAAGGCATAACAGAAAATATAATCCTCCAAAGCAGTCCTGAGACTTGTAATAATTTAACATTTCTTTTTTGAGGTTTAGAACATAGTACATAGTACAAACATAATACTTTTAATACTTAAGGAAGCGGATTCAGATTCATACTATATTTGCATGAGAATCTGTCACTACAACACAAAATTTACACTATCAGACTCTGCAAGATTTACTGTGAATGTCTATACATGCACTGGTTAACAAATGTTACAAGAAGTTGTATATAATTTAATGTTTTCTCTCATTAGGTTTCTTTCTGTAAATTGCAGCCAGTCTTTTGCTTTACAATTGAGTATTGGAAAACATGAAGATGCAATTTGACTTTTTTTTTATTGTAGCTTTTCAGAATCAGTTGATTAAATTTGTGGGGGGAACACAGTTTACTGAGTATGTTATATTTTTCTTTTTTGTATCTCAAGCTGCAACAGCATAAACACTGGATACAAAAACACAGTAAATATTGTATAATAGAACCACATATAAAACTTATTATCAATATAATACATTTTAGAAGTCCAGGAAGAACAGACAAACCACTGAATTAATCTCTATCAAAGAAACAGCAGCACTTAACTCTTATATCATTGTAGGTAAAAGTGAGTCATGTGGAAAAATCAATTCTTTTCCCAGCAAAAACGCTTTTGTTCTTTTTCCTCCTTCTAATATTACAAACATTATTTATTGGGATTTTCTAACTTTACTTTCATAGGATGTGCTCCATTTATTGAGAAACAATTAGTGTAGTCAATTAATGATGAAAAGTTGTCTTATTAATAGCACATATACTTGCATTCACCTAGGTTGTTTGGTGCTTAGCTCCACCAAGGGTAGTATCCAAGCCAGCAGTATAGTTAAGGTAAAGAACTTTAAAGACATAGTGTAGGAATTTGAAATCCTACTAGTCAAGATTTAGAGTGGGGTATTATCTCCTTCCATTGTGCTGTGAATGCTTCAATGGGATAGCAGCATTTGTTTATGCTTATATAATTAATCAAATAAATAAAAGCTGGTATTACATATTAGGATGCAGTGGTTTTGCCTCATACTGAATGGGTTTTTTGCCAAGGAATTTCACAAACACAATTTAGTTAGTCAAATATCTGCCTGAAAGGAGGCTTTAGCCAGGTGGAGTTTGTGCTCTTCTCCCGAGCAACAAGTGACAGGACAGCAGGAAATGGCCTCAAGCTGTGCCAGAGGAGATTCAGCTTGGACGCCAGAAGGAATTTTTTACTGAAAGCATTGGAACGGAGGGAGGTGGTGGATTCACCATGACTCGAAGTGTTCAAGAAACAACTGGGTGTGACATTTAGTGCTATGGTTGGAGTGCTGGTGGTCAGTCAAAGGTTGGATTCAATGATCTTGGAGGTATTTTCCATTAATGATTCAATGATTCTATACTGTGATAAATATCAGTTTTATTTTGCCTGAAATAGGAGTAATATGTCTAGAAAGAGAAAAGTAGTGTTCTTGAAGCAAGAAAAACTATTTGAAGACAAACTAACTAGATCGTTCGAGATAAAAGTGAGTTTTACAGGAGCTCTTTAGAAATATTAATTTGCAATAATTTTAGGGGCTTATAGAGAAAAATCCATTAAGAATTTAACTCCTTTACTCTTTCCTTGAAATAAAAAATATGGACAGTGCTTTAAAAGCATGAAAAGTAGCATAGTGTCTCATGTGAGACAATTATAAAGTTTAGTTTATAAGACCTGCTGCATTTCATACACTATGTAAAACAAACCAGCAGGATGCTTTAACCACAAAAATATTTAAACAAAGCAAGTATTTTTCATTATTCAGGTATTCATCTCCTCCTGATATTTATTTTCCACCTGAAGTTGACTGCAATCCCCAATTTTCAACACAAAATTATTTCCATTCTACCCATGGTTATGATATCATGGTCAGTCTATGTTAATTGTAGGTAGGTTCTGTTTAAACTGGTGGTAAAGAAATACAAACCAAAATGACTAATTTTAAAAACTAGCTTTCAAAATATTATTTCAAAAATAGCTTTTTGAAATAAAGAATCTCCTTCAAGGATGTTTTCAAATAATGCTTATTTTCCTCTTTAAATTTTCTTTAGTTGTATGCTTACATAGCTTGTTTGATTCCACTGGAATCAAGTTTTGCATAATTTCATTTAGTGATAGAAATATTAGCTTTATACTGTGACGAAAATGCCTTTTTTTTTCTTGAGAGAAATTTTAAAAAGCTTCTGGAAAAAAGCTCTTTGTATTTCTTGTTGCTCTTGAACAGTTAGGTCTCTTCCCTTTGACAATTAACATAGAATGAATCATCTGCATTTTTAACTGTATTTAGGACCAGGATGAAAACTCATATTTGAGTTCAAAAGAACCATAGCCATATAGCTAAGACTTATGTTGAGGTCTGAACCTCAAAAGGAGGTTTCCCCCCATATTCTTGAATATTATGCCTTTGCAGTGTAATGGGAAAGTCTCTGTCTTAATTAAAAAAGCATAATTTCAGTTGACAGATTGCCATGATCATGAATTAATGTTCATGCATCTAGCATTCACATTTTGGTAATGCAGTATGTAAATCTCATTCTATTAGCAAGTCTCCTGTATAATACAATAGCACTCTATTGTAGATTCATCAGCTGTAGTATGAAATTCTCCTCACAGTTGCTGACAGTGGTAAAAGAGGATCAAACTGTTAATTTCTCTGCATAGCTTGCAAGTCTCCTGTATAATACAATACAATACAAGCACTCTATTATAGATTCATCAGCTGTGGTATGAAATTCTCCTCACAGTTGCTGACAGTGGTAAAAGAGGATCAAACTGTTAATTTCTCTGCATAGCTGTGTACCTTGGCCAGTTGTTCTGAGTCTGTGTTGACAGGCTCTCCATTTTTTCTTTTTCATTTTACTTTGCCTACCTGGTTCTAGGTTTCTCTATGAGGCAGTGTTCATTGGTGATTTAATTCAAGCCACAAACAGTGCACCTATAGTGCTTGAAAATGCTTTACAGGACATGCTTCCCTCCCCTTCCTTGTGAAAGCTGTGCAGTATATATATCAATCCTCACATTCAGCAGAAACCTAAAACTGCTGGCTTCTAATTTGCTGCTGTAGTGACCCTTAGAAGAGCAGCATTCTAGAGCAGGCAGGCACATGTCAGCTCACACCAGGAGGAGTGACATTTTGTCATAGTCCTTCCTTTCTTAGTGCTGAACCAGGATCTAGTCCTGGAAGACTCACATCAAGGACCATTTGCCGCTTGTTTAAGTGGTGTAAAGAAAACTGCACAATGAGTGAGAAGGTACATCGTATAGCAGAGGAATTTTGAAATTCTTCTGGTTTGGTTACCACCAGAACATTTTGGTTACTGTTATTATTAGTCAGTGAACTATTTTATGGATGGTGCATTCTGGTAGTAAATATTGCTCCAATCTTCTCCCACTAACTGATCACACTTGTTTCAGTAGCCAGCCATTTAGAACACACTAGCTGAAAGATTTGTCAAAGCATGAGAGGCAAATAATAGTATTGAAAATATCTTTATTTCTTTTGCACAAAGCACCCATACTACACAGTGAAATCCACTTCTTTATTAATGACAGCTTTACTGAAGGCAAGCTTTCAGAATGAAAATACCAGAAATCCTATTAAAGTGCCATCCATTAAACCATTAAAGCACTCATTAAAACTGTTAGCACAGACTTGTTATTCATGAGTTATTGGTCTTTCACACTTCTGAAATGTGTCTGGCAATACCACTCAACTCTTTGTTGAGAGTGTGGCTATTAAGTCTGAGGAAGTACAGATTAACTTTCTTTTGACAAAATGGTGCTTTATAGGAGGATGGTATGGCCACAAAGTGGTTCAGATTGGTGAGGAAAATAGGAAAGATTAAAGTTCAATCCATTTGCCTGTTTCTGATAATTTATGTTAACTATGTCTGCATGCAGACCTAAATATTAATCACTAAACTACACCATCTGGCCATACATCATACAATGTGTATGTTTGGGGGTTTTTTTTATATCAAACAGTAGCTTTAGAATGCTTAAACATTAAGGAGTGAAAAGTGGAAGAATAATACTGAATGCTGAACAGTTGAAGCTAAGCTTTAAATTTAAAGCTTTCTTTCTGTAAATTCACATGAAAAATAGGTATAATATAGAGCTGAAGCTGTTTCTCATAATAGATAAGAATCTCAGACCATCATTTTCAATGTATATGCAAAATCATCTTTGTATATGCAAAACTGCAGTTTAAACTTACTGGTTTTAAACATTTTTTATCATTTTTTACATCCTGTTTTGGTTTTTATGATTTTAAGCCTAAGTCCTTCAGTCCAGGCTCAGAAATAGCAGCATGTTAGACAGACAGTTTATTCAGTTATTTTCTCGCTTTCTTATGTGAAGAGAAAGTGTACCTGACATCTTACATTGTGAAGTAATTTCCAGACTACTTTGGCAGTGTAGATAAAAACCTAAAAGATAAGACAGATGGTCTGCTTCAGTTATGTTTCTAGAACAATGCAGAGTAGTATGCTTTATTATAGGGCAGTGGACTGTGGTTTAGATAGCATGTTTCCATATATGTCTCTCAAAAAATACTGTCTGGGTAGTCAGAGATATAGACGTGTATTATTCGTGGTCGAGTTACCAATGTTATTTTAAAAGTTAATGCACAAATATATAGTTAGTATCTTCTGAACTATGTTTATCTTCTAAATTACTACTAGAATTCTGAAATAAATCCATAAAAATTATTTTCCAAAATTCTGAAAACTTGACCTGTATATAACCTGCATAAGTTTTCTTATTCACCTTCATTAACTCAAAAAGGAAAAGAGGGAAGATTTGTGCTGAGAGAAGTCTTTATGCAAATCTTATTAGTGTTCAAGTCATACGATGTAAGTGAATTGTTGGCCTGCTGATAAAGAGGTATATTATGTCTTAAATATTGTGTGTACATATATATAGAGAGATATAGATATGTATATATAACTCTACTCTTCCCACCACTGATAGAAATGCACTCCAAATTCCTTATCTGCACCTTTGATGAAATAAATAGCACTTAGAAATAAAGATAAAATACTTATGTTTTTAAATTACACAGTGCATACCCACTTCAGAATTCTATCAGCCATCCTTCTCAGAGCATGGGAAAACACTACTAGAATGAAACTAAATTGTAAGAAAAAAGAATAAAAATATTACAGAGTGAAATTAGAGAGTAAAATACTGGTTGCTTTATTGATGAATACGAATTTCACTTTGTAGTCAGAAAAAGTAATATTTTTGTTGGAGAAGGGTGAAACACTAGTCTTGGATCGCATCACTATGTTTATACCTAAGCACAGCACAGAAGTGATGTCTACCTTTGCATGTGGAAAAATTCACTTTCCCTTTATAGGTAAACAAAATACGACTCAAAAAAAAAATCTATCACTAGTTTTGCAAATCTCTGTCTATTTAGATACTAACTTAATAATCTCCTAATTCTACTGACATTTTAAGATATATTGATCATAGTCACTCAAATTTCTAAGATAGTAAATCCAAATAGTTTGGTGTCAAAAATTGTGTAGAAGCTTTAAAAAATCAGGTTCTTTCAGAGCTGCATTCAGGAGTGCCTTTTGAACTGTTAGTAACACATACAATTAGAGGGAAGGCCAGTACGACTGACATCCTACTGGGAGTCTGTTATGGTCCATCCACCTGGGAAGAAGTGGTGGACAATTCATTCATTCTATAAACAGCTAGAGAATATCTCTGGACCATCAGCCCTAGTCCTTGTTGGCCATTCAACATGCCAGACATTTGTTGGGAGTCAATACATCTGAAAAGAGGCAGTCCAGGCAATTTTTAGAGTTTGTAGAGGACAGCATTTTGTTGCAGCTGGTGAGTGAGCCCACCAGGGAAGGGACATGTTAGACCTGCTGATTTCAAATAGAGATAGGCTGTGGGAGATGTGGTGGTTGGAGGCCGCTTGGGGCAGAGTGATCATGAAATTAAAAGTTCTCAATATTTGGTGAAGTCAAGGGGAACATCAATAAGACTTTCACATTGGACTTTCGGAGGGAAGACTTTGGCCTGTTCAGGAGACTTATTCAGATAGTTCCTTGGGAAGTAGTCTTTAAAAATAAAGAAGTTCAGGAAGGGTAGGCTTGCCTGAAAATGGAGATCTTGAGGGCACAGGAACAGACTGTCCTTGTGTGCCGAAAGATGAGTCAAAGAGGCAACCATCAAGCCTGGGTGGGCAAGGAGGTTTTGGAGGAACTCAGTAATAAAAAAGGATGTATATCTTAGGGAAGAGAGTCAGCTTTCTCAGGTAGTATTCAAGAGGGCTGTTAGAGTATGTAGAAAAAAAAAAATTAGGGAGCCTAAGCTCAGTTTGGATGTATATCTTAGGGAGGAGAGTCAGGTTTCTCAGGTAGTATTCAAGAGGGCTGTTAGAGTATGTAGAAAAAAAAACTTAGGAAGCCTAAGCTCAGTTTGAACTTAAAATGGCGATTTTTGTCATCAAGGATAACAAAAAACGATTTTATAAATATAATTATGGTAAAAATGTTATTTCCCTCTCATGCTAAAATTTGTTGTTTATTAGATGAAGAAGGGAACTTTGTTACTGCAGATGAGGAAAAGGCAGAGATGCTTAACACCTTCTTTGTCTCAGTTTTTAGTGAGAAGACTTGCCTTCAGGATAACTGCCCTCTTTGTTTAGGAGATGATAGCAGGGAGCAGAAAGGCCCTCCCATTATCCAAGAGGAGGCAGTCAAAGAACTGCTGAGATGCTTGGATATTCATAAATCCATAGGACCAGATGCAATCCATCCCAGGTGATGAGGGAGTTGGCAGATGAGCCTGTGAAGCCACTCTCCATCATTTACCAACAGTCCTAGCTCACTGGTGAGGTGAGGTTCCAGAGGACTGGAAGCTGGCCTATGTGACACCCATTAACAAAAAGGGTGGGAAGGAGGACCCTGGTAATTAGGCTGGTTAGCCTGGCCTCAGTACCTGGTAAGGTCATGGAACAGTTTATATTGAGTGTGCTCACACAGCACTTACAGGGTGGCCAGGGTATCAGACCCAGCCAGCATGGCTTTGGGAGGGGCAGGTCATGTTGATAAAGTTCTGGAATGGTCTGCCCTGGGAGGTGGTGGCGTCACCATCCTTGGATGTTTTTAAAAAAAGACTGGATGTGGCACTTGGTGCCATGGTTTAGTTGAAGTGTCAGGGTATGGCTTGGAGTCAATGATCTTGAAGATCTCTTCCAATCTAGTAATTCTGTGAATTTTGGAAATTCAAATGAATCATATACAAAGCATAAGTAGAATTTTCATGGCCTTCATCATGATCCCAAGCATTTAATTTCTTCGTCATTCTTCTAAACAGTCCCAGTTAATTTCCTTTTGGGGAAGGAGGAGTCTAGCACTCTATCTCAGTTGCTGTAGCTAAAGGGTGAGCCAGAACCTGAGACCTTCCACTGCTCTACTCTCCATTCCTAGGCTATGCAGGATTTTATAAGTATTTGTTATAAAAGTTAATTGAGCCTAGGGTATTGGTTAATAGGAGAAGGCACTTGTTTTTTCTGAAGTGTATGTGTTCCCAAGACAAATGCTTCTCTATCACACAGCCAGGCAAAATTATTTTTTTTCCATAATCTCAATAAAGAAGCAAAGTCATTCTCAAAATATTAAATAAATAAATTTAATTTTATTTAAAGATAAGATGCATGAGAATGAAGCAATTTTCTGACTGGTCAAATTATCAGTCTAAGGCATAGATCCTAATAAAATCACATTAACTAATTTTACACCTGCTCATTGTCAGGTAATACCTACTCTAATAGATTACAGGTCATACCCTGGGAAGAGTCAGCAAAGCTGTTGGCTTGATGCTGTAGTGGCAGTATGGATATCCTGATTTGTGCCATGTTGCTGGTCTACACAACAAAAATGAGCATAGTGCTGGTGAAGTGCCCTACCTTGGCTTATCTGTGTCATCTTTTTTTCTTTTTTCCTTTTTTTCTTTTTTTCTTTTTTTTTTTTTTTAATAGTTTACCACTAGCTGTCATTGGGAGCTGCCAGTTCTTACCAGGATTAAACAGAAGGCATAAACCTCAAGCCATAGTCGTGTATTCATATTGATGAAACAATTTTAAGGTCTCTAATGTTACAGAAAGGGAAAGTAAAACAATAGGTGATTATTCATGACTGCTCAGTATGAGATGACCTTTCTTACAGCCACTACCATAGTGAGCATAAACAGGTACCATCTGTTACCTATTTTGTATTCACTTTGCTGCATAAATCATTCAACCATAGAGGTAAAAATACTAGAGTCTGAAGTTTCCCTAGTGGTGAAGGATGAAGAAGTGTGGTGAATGCTTCCACTCTGGCATGGAAAATAAACAGCAAATTTGGAAACACGTAGTTTTGTTTATGAATAAGATTAGTTATGTTTATGAATAAGATATCATTAAAATTTCAAATATGCCTGAATTGCTTACTTATTTATGATTCAAGGAAATAAAAAGCAAGTTTCTTTATGTTGTCTGTGGATGAGAAACAACTAGTTTCCTGGGCAACACTAGTGCCATGGGTTGGTCCTTTATGTTCCTTTATGGATGAGAAACAACTAGTTTCCTGGGCAACACTAGTGCCATGGGTTGGTGTGGCATCAAAATGAAAGGACAGAAACATTTTTTTTTTTCTTCTGAAAAACTTCTTCAGGAATCTTTGGAGTTTATTTAGTAAACAGGACAGGGAAATTTTTGAATATGTGTTCTTACTAATAAAGGCAAAAACATTCCCCTTCATCCTAGTGTTTTTGAGTTTATGGTATTTATTAATTTTCTGTTAATCTAGAACCCCTCACTTTCCAAAATGAATTAAAAGATAAAAGAGTGGATAGCTTGCTTTTTCTGAAGAAAAAGCCCTGGATTTTAAAAGCTTGTGGTTTAAATTCCGCATGGAAATTTCAGATACATAAATACAAAATGGTTAATGCAATATGATCTAATGTGTTACAATGTGTCCTGAAGTAATAATTTTCTTTCAAAAGGAAATTGTGTCCAGAGAAAACTATGGGATTTTAGTTTCTAATTACCATAAATAAAACAATTATGTAGTCCCTAGCTCAAAGTTTCCTTTCCTTTTTTCTCTTTGTCTTTTGAAGTCTATTGATCCTGGTCAGCAGTTCACATGGGAACACTCTAACCTGGAAGTAAACAAACCAAAGAATAGATATGCGAATGTAATTGCATACGACCATTCTCGTGTTCTACTCTCAGCAATAGAAGGTAAGGAGGCCTTTCAAATTAAAGTAATTAAATCCTAAAATCTAGAATGATTTTACCAATCAATATCTTTATGTAGTGATATAAAGAAGTGTTAATTAAAGTACTTCCATTAAATTCCTGTAATGACAATCCTTTTCTGATGCTTATTGTCAGTAACATATTATGAAGTTGCACTAAAATGTACATTAATGAGTAACACTAAATGCATTAGTTCCCTGTGTATATGCCAGTGAGTTACCTGAAGTAAATTGATATTGCTGTTTACTTATATTAACACTACAAAGCAAACATAGCAGTAAACCAACATACTTGAATTGAGGCATTTGTTGATCAATGAAATTTTCAAGATATCTGCTCATTGAGTTTTACTTTGTAAAGCCTTACTGTGGGAAGAAAAATCAGATCAACTTCATGTTCTCTGGGGAAATTTTAAAAACTCTCTTAGAACTTTTAATTTCAAATCTAGATATTGAACTAGTTTTTAAACAAATGTCCACGTGCAGGCATTTTTGGGACTATCTCATGGACTAAATATTGACAGTGTGATTTAGTGAGAGCTTTTCATTATATTTTTCTTTGTTACAAAGCTTTCCAAGATCATAAACATTTTAAAGTTTTATCTGAAGCAAACTGTTACAGGTAGCCAGTCCTAGGTGTTGTGTTTGTTTCACCAAGCTTCAAGACACACTGCTTTTTACTCAGAGATTTTTTTTTTTCCAATTCTGCCTTAATATTAACCTATTTTTGATGTTGAAGACAGATTTTCAGTTTATTCTATATTGTTGACAGGTATTAATAATGGCTGTAATCAAACAAATTATATATTTAAATGAGTTGTTTAAATGTTGATATTTAATAAGAGTTGTCTTTAGTTAGCTCCAACATTGCATACAATACATAAGATAGAGGGATCTGTATTCAAGGTCATAGTTATTTCAGTCATAACATGGTCCAAGTTAAACTGCAAGTATTTTAATTCATGGTTATAAACAGCTGCTTATCTTTGGCTATTCCAGACCTAAAGACACTAGATTTGTAGGTGTAATCCACTTTAATATTAGCTCCACCTTATGGCTGGTGCTCTTCAACATCTTTGTAAATGACTTGAATGCAGGACTGGAAGGGATACTAACCATGTTTGCAAACAATACAAAATAGAGCAAGCTGTTGACTCACATGAAGGCAGGAAGGCCCTACAGAGATTCCTTGACAAATCAGGGGGCTGAACAATCAACAACCACAGGAAGTTCAACAAGATGAAGTGCCATATTCTGCACCTCAGATGGGGCAACCTTGAAAGTACAAACAGGTTGGAGAATGAGATGCTGGAGAGCAGAAAAGGATCTGGGGGAGCAAGTTGAACATGGGTCAGCAGTGCCCTGCCAGCCAGGAGGGCCAAACATGTCCTTGGGGGCAACAGGCACAGCACTGCTAACCAGAGCTGCTGTCACAACCCATGGCAGAGGGCACATTGTCATGATAAGTTCTCATCAGGCTGAACAAAGACACCGGACCACAAGTGAGGTCTCTTGTGCTTTTGTTGTTAAGGTATGCCTTAAATCCAACAATCAGACAACTATTTTCAATCAAAAATGTTGTCTTACAAGCCTCTACATTCTTACAATCTGCTTCCACAAATGTGGTGGCTAACAAGCCCTTAATTTTGGACAGTACACTAATATAGCTCTCACCTCCTAAAATTAACCCCTCAAAGGTACTGGCTAACAAGCCACAACACAGGGCCACAATCTCCCCACTCCTGCAATAAAGTTCTGTATTCAGATAGACTGATAGCTGTGGCTTGATCAGACAAAGTGAGTGAGAGAGAGAGAACAAAGAATATCACCCCAGATTCCACATTGTTCCTTCCATGTGGCTGGTGCAGAGGGTGGTGTGACAAAGAAAAGCAAAAGAGAAAGAGATGAAAAAGAGAGGATAGCAAGGGGCCTGATCTGCATCCTTTTATAGTTGACCTGGTGCATGCCTCTTACATAAATTAGATTTTTCGCACTGTTTTGTTCACACATGCACAACCAGCCTGTGGTTTTTGCTCTGGCATTGTTGAAAACACCAGACATTGATTTAAACCAGTAATACAACTTCATCAACACTGAGTTCATCATGGTATTTTTCCAACTTGTTTACAAGGATGACAGAATTTAATCCTATTACTTCACACTATTTATGCACATGACTAAAAGCACATGTCTTAGGGAAGCAGTGCAGAAACAAAGCTTTATAGTTTAATTTATTTTAAATAGAAAGGCTGTTCAGTACTCAGCCTTTGTAAAGGCTTGAAATAATTTCATTATGTGATTTCAGTTTGTGAATAAAACGTGAAGTCTAATTAAAGTTATTTAACATTATAACTCCCTTCAGGAAATCAAGTGAATCATTCCTAAGGTCTACATTATTAGCCTTGTGGATCTGAATCTATGTTGCAGTAAGCTGTACTGTCATCTCAGCTCATGAGTTCTCAGCATAAATACAGTTCATGGGGTTTTTTATCTTCTGTACTTTATCTTCTGTACTATGTTGAGATATTTAAAAGTGGATTGTCTTTTGTGCTGAACTACTCATCTGATTCTTCCCCCATTGTGCTTAACCCCTGTCTGGCTAAATAAAGAGATTGCAGACTCCGGTCATTCATCACCATAGTTGACAATTCTACTAGAAAATAGTTATGGTAGAATCATGGTTCAGGAGCTTGGTCTTTAACTGACTTCTTGTGCAGAAACTGTCTCTGTTTTCATGAAACTTATAAAAGTCAAGTTATACTGCATAGATTACCCTAAATTTATATTTCAGGTATGCCATCCTAAAAATACAGTAAATCACACTCATGCCAAAAGACTTATGTAAAGTTCATATCAATATTACAGAATTTGGTTGCTTTGTCCCTTTCTTGACCCATGCTTTTACAGAACAACTGACCTCTCTTAACTATGAAACTCAAATTTAAGTAATGATGGCAATTGCTGCTGTGCTTGTGGGTATGTTGCCTTCAAGCTATGGCAGCTAACAAAAGTTTGGAGGATTTCATTGTACTGCAGTCAGACTGGCTGTCATTTGATTGTTTTTGCACTATTGGACTTGACACAAAATTGTTCCGTTTTCTCAGCTCAGAATGAGGTTATGGCCAAAAAAGTCATTTCAGAAAGGGATGGCCAAAAAAGTCATTTCAGAAAGGGAAATTTTAATATTTAGATTTACTTGTCTTTGATGAATTTTTATTCTTTGTCATCGTAGATATTTACAGATATTCAAGTTTTGTATTTGTTATTTTTAACAAATTCATTAGTCCTCTTATCATAAGGCACCTTCCCTAGAGGGCTTTAAAGATTTTGGAGCAGGATGTGAAACTGAGGTCATGCATGAAGACAGTGATGAAAAGAGACTCTGTGAGAAATGGGTACGATACTTAAAGGGACTATGAGAATGGATGGAGAACAGAGAACATCCCTAATGGATACTGTGTGAGAGAGAGACAATAGAGCTGAGCATTCTGAATCAAGCTGTTCTCTTGATCTCAGCAGATCAAGTACTGTTGAGTACTGTATTCTGCTAGAGATAAATCCTTAATGTGAATCTCAGTGCAAGTATTGGAGCAACATGTTTTTGGGGTGTTTTTTTTGGTTTTGGTTTTTTTTTTGTTTTTTTTTTCCAAAACTTCATTGTTTAATTCTTGGATAGTTGCTCAGGGCCTGTGGTAAATGGATTTTCATGTGCATCTCCCAAGTATATCCTCATTTGATGCAGTGAATCTGACTTGCCTTGTAAAATAATTTTTCTAGCTAACGGACATACAGAATTTTTCATGTCCACTTTACAGAAATAAAGAGGAGAAACAGAGTGAAAATTTCCAAATCAGTCTATATTTGAAGAAGTCATCTTTGCATTTGTCAGTAATTGTTATTCTTAATTCTTTCTTATTTGAATCTTAGATCAGAGAAGATGTAATCTGGAAGATTTTGTTCATTCTAATTTAAAGAATTAGAATTTATTTAATTTAGAAGTTACATATTTTAATATAATTTAATATATAAATTTAATACAAGTATAGCAAGTAGAAAAAGAATTTACATTTTTAGGCATTCTGAATTCTTCATCAGGTACTAGTATTAGTTGCTAAAATTTGTAAAGATCATTCTTTAGGGAACAGCTTGCAATTGTTCTCTTCCTTAATTTTCACACTGAGTTTGTACATTATCAGTTCCAGAGGACAGCTTTCCCAGAAGATCATTTAACCACTTTACTAAGTGTTGTTTTTCATTTTTTCCTCAGGCTTTTATTTATAACATGTGTTTCAAAGTATGATACCAGGCATCATAATATAATTCTAATTTATGCAGAAAACATTTCTTACCAGCTTTTTCAGTTCCTTTGGTAATAACACCCAGTTGGTGTAGATTTCTCCTGTTAGCTTCATTCTTCTTTATCATCTGTTTTGTGGGGGGAAAAAAAAGTTTTATTATCTTGATAAAGGAAGACAATACAACATCGTGCCTGGCAGTTGTATTTTCCATATCATTAATTCCAATATCCAAAATAAGAAGTGTCACGTAAAACAGCTTCAGGTCTACAAGAGTGATGCTTTTGAACTCCACTTTCTGCCTTTCATGGAGGGAATTCATGCTTTTCAGCTGTAGACTATGCAGGTTAACATGTTTTTTATTTTGTTTTATTTTTCTCCTGGAAGAGACTTTCAGTCAGGTCAAATCAGTCAGTCTGCCTGTCCATTCTTGTATCTTGCCTGAGGAGTGCCATTTTCTGCCTCTCTTGTAACCCTAAAGTTACAAGGTCTTTCTATCTCTGAATATTTTGTCAGGTTTTTCTTCTAATTGTGTCTAGAAAGTTAAAACAAATTAAAAATTTAGTTTAAATATGATTTGAACATATGAAACAAGAACATATATGGAACTTTATCAAGCATGAAGGCAAAATTTTTTGCTAGACTACAGCTGCAGTAACCCATAATCTGAATGATTTCCAGATCATATTGGATCTTACTTACTGTGACATTTAGTTTATGGGTTCATTCACTGCTAAGTAAGTAGTGGAATGAAACATTCAGGTTTATCCTGAATGAGTGTTGAAAGAATTAAAATTGTAGCTTAAAAGGAGCAGTCAGTTTTAAAGAGGTATCTCTAATTTCCATTCAAATTCAAAATATTTTGGAAGACATTTTCAGATGTGTACTACTTATAGTCAGGAAAGACAGGAGTGTGCAGCTCCAGTAATTCCTGATTTGGGATCACCAGCAGGAGATAATGCATCAGAATCAATTTGAAGATTTTGTTTCTGACAAAGATCTCGGGAAATATTTATTTACAATTTATTTTGCTTCATAGCCAAAGAAACTCAATTTTGTTGCTTTGTGGAGGGAAAACACTCATAGCTGTAGAATAAATCTGGAGCTGGTATCATCACCCTGACTCTCTATTGAAAGAGTTTGTGGAACCTCCACCGTTTCTTGCGATTGTAGACTTATGCATGACAGATTGGCTGCATAAATATAAATCATTCATTTCTGCTCAAAGAAATAATTTCTGTCAATTACTTCAACAAAACTTACTAAGTTGCAGATAACTATATTCAGCTAATTAACACTGCTTTGCCGTTCAGCCAGCACTGAGATCTCACATGAGTATCTATTTCTTTCTCTAGTTATCAGTTAAAGCAACAGCAAAAATGGTTCCCTCAGTGCTTTATCTTTCAACACACACATAGCCTGAGCTAAAAGCTGGGCACCACACTGCTGAATTCAGCAGTAGTCTGAGAATTTTAAGTCCATTTTTATCCATTTCTGTGAGCATGCTTGCCTTATTAGTGCATACTAGTAATGTGACCTTTGCTACAGCCAATACACCTCCTTGGCCTGGATAGGCAGCATGTTCCAAGTCCAGGCATCCTATGGAATATCCTGAGTTATGTAGATTGCAGTTAGGAACTGGCCTGCTTCTTATGGGGCTCTAAGAATGGACATGTGTCTGGTAGACACAGCCAAAGTTCCTGTATAAATCTTGTCCGAAATACCTGAGCCTCAGGCAAATAATGGAGTAGGTCCCATGTGCACGCAAGGCTTGGATCCCACTACTTTTAATGCTATTAATTCTTATTCAGTGCATGCGCCATATAGAAAATGTCACTGTTTCTTAAATCTGACTTACATAATGTGTTTTGTTGCAATAAAACTCATAATTATCTTTGCATTTAATGGAGAAAATGAATATAGCAGTGATATTAATAGTTTTGATTCTATTTTTTCAGCCCTTGTAAAACAGGACGGCACAGAACCTCTGCCTGTGTTTTCACTCTCCTCTCTTTGCAGGCATACCGGGCAGCGACTATATCAATGCCAATTACATAGATGGATACAGGAAGCAGAATGCTTATATAGCAACGCAGGGCGCATTGCCAGAAACCTTTGGTGACTTCTGGAGGATGATGTGGGAACAGCAAGGTGCAACAGTCGTCATGATGACAAAACTAGAGGAGAGGTCCCGGGTAAGGAAAACTTACGCAAGGTTAATAATATTGTACCTGAGTTACCACTAATGTCAGTGGTTTGTTTCCTTCATGCATGTTTGCCTGTCTTCTTTATATGTGTAAAAACTGAGGGATTTTTTTAGGTTACCACGAGTTAAAAGTGTCTGCACCACAAAAATTACTTCTATATAGGATATCTTGCTTTTACCATGAAACTACAAAATCATGACATTTATTTAATTTTTTTTTATGCTCTGGAAAATTTTTAATTTTTATGATCACAATGATTTTGGGCGTTGCTTAATTTTATTTTTTTTTGATCTTGTTGGAAAACTTATGAGGTGACCACAAGAGTCACTTCCTCTGTAGTAATAAGAATATGATTGTATCATCCAGTAATGTATGTCAACAGCATTCAGTTCTCAGTTTTAAATGGTATAGACTCACCATTATTTAGCATCAATGAGGGTTTGGATTTGCTTGAGAAACATTTTTTTTTTTTTTGAGCACATGCCAGTAGCTAGGAAAATTACAATGGCACTTGCAATAACAGCATACAAAATTATCAGTGGTATTTCAAATTCAATTTTGCAGACCAAAGTAAAATTAGGAAAGTAAAGCACTGAAACATACAGATATTGTTCTGGTAATAGCATTATACTATTCAAATAATAAAATTATAGATTATATTATTAGAAGAGTTATAGTAAAATATGTGCTATATGTAAAGGGAAATAAAAAATAGTAATTAGGTTTTTTAATAAGATAAAGAAGGTGATAGAAGGTGTAGCAACAGATCATGGTGTGTTGCATGAAGATTTACTAGTCGGTCCATATTTGGTGGCATTTATCAGTTCTAAGAGTGGATGTTATTGGAGAGGAGGGACTAAAAGGAGAAAAAAATAACAGAAGAGAAGAAGAAGAGAAAGATGGGGAGAAAGAGAAATGAGAAAAATCAGCAGCAGCAATCAGGAAGGCAAACAAGTATTTAGCCATCAGTGGCAGTTCCTCTATCAAACTTTTTCTACAGTAACAGTATTTTATGTCAAGAGGTACTTGAAGTTCTCATGGGTTGTTTGTGCTCACGATACTGTTACCATTGCTGGGAGCACACCTTGGCTAGACAGAGTGCTGCACAGCTGGTTCATTGCTGAGCTTTCTGCAAACACAATTATGTGGCCTATATCATAAGCCAGAAACTTCAACCAAACGTAGAAATCAGAAAGTGGGAGAAGAGAATGGTGATTCTGACATCAGTGGTAATCACTTCCCTTGGGACCCTGCCAACAACAGTAGAAAGGTTCTCAAACCCAGGAGGTGAATAACAAACAGGAGTGTTACAGAAAAACACCACCACAAGCATTCTGAGGTGCTCAGTCCTGCAAGCTTGCGTGAAGGGGCAGGAAGCTGCAAGTGGGAAGCAGGCTGCAGGACTGTAGGTGGAAGGTGGAAAAAGCTAGGGTATCAAAGGCCCTGTGCAATGAGTTAAAAAATGCTATAAATATGGGGGTTCAAGAAGAGTTCAGTAATATAGAAAGACATTACAGAGGAGGACAGAAGATTTATCATCCAGACTGGTTTTAAATCAGTAAAAGTATCTTACAGAGTTAACTGGATAATAGTTGATATTTCAGTAGTTCATGGATGAGCTCCATTTCAAAATGAAAATATTTCAGCATGTGTCAGCTTGGAACAGGGTGGAGTGCACCATAAAGCCTAATGCTATACTGTGTTGGCACTGATGTCTTTTTCATATGCTTGGATACCTATAATTGCAATGATTACGTAACTTGAACCTCTTGGCAGCAGTCATTCTTTTCTGGAGGCTTACCAAAACATATATATTTATTCTTTTATGCTTTCTGTAATTTCTATAAGTAGAGTAGGCTTTTTGCAGTTCAAGCAATATATAGCATTCTAATTATAGAGTCACTTCCCACATGTAACTTCAACCTACATTAATACCACTGCTTTTACATATCTGATGGCAATTAGCACATAGCACACAGTAATTTTAGCAGAATTTTTAGTTTTATCTTGGATCTACAGTCCTCGTCTAGTCCTGGCACTGTCTGTTTGGAATTGAGAAAATGTAATTCTGCCCATTTCTTCACTAATTAATTCTTTAAAGTTGCTGGTAAATGACACCAGAGCAAAGAAAAAATCAGTTCCTAATAAGCAGCCCATTGCAAAAGGTATAAAGTACTTGAAAGTTTATCTTAATACTGCAGGCCACAGACAGCCACTGTCTAGAAGGATGTTTTGATGTAGCTAAATTAAATTCTTCTTATTCTCTCCAATAATTGCCTAGCAGAGTTTTAAGCTAACTCTAGCCTTTGTTGGCTGCACCCTAAAAAACCACTGGTCAGAATAGTAATCACCTCTGTAAGCTACTAGCATTCAGAAGAGATACATTCTCTAAGTGAAATGAGAAACTAGACATTCTAGTCAATGGATTGCTCATGCATTCAATACTTATATTTGTGTAATTTTTGTGCATAATTTAGCACCTTCTGTGTTCATAGGCTGAAATTGATGCATTCATGGCAGAGCATTAGGTACCGGCTATCCAATACATAACTCAGCACCCAATCTCAGAGTCAGCAGCTCCGTGAATATGGCACACCAGTTACCTCTTCTAATACAGTAGATGCATGTAATGTACTTAATGGTATTGATGGTGAGGCAGCAGTGGGAATCCCTGTGCAGGGGAGAAACCCAATGATGGCATTACATTGCTATTTTTTCTCATGCTATCATTTTTATATAGCATATTTTTGTAGAAGAAAAACAAGTGAGATTTCAAACATGAAATATAAGTGCTGTTACATATCATTAGGGATGAAGAGCTTTCCTAATTTTGTTTCTCTTTCTCCTTTGATTCTGTTTTGATTGCTTTTGTGTCTTGGCAGACTGATCATTATTCCTGCTGCAAGGCAAGATTGTTTCTCCCTCAGACTTTCTGCTTTCCATTTCCATGTCGTCATTTCTGTTTAGCTAGCTTTTTTGCATTATGTAGTCCTGTAGCCTGGTATCAGCCTTTATAACCTGGACTGCATAGATAAAGATGAGGATTTTAATTGCATCTGCAGAAACAAAGTTGGTTCATTAGCATGTGTTAGATGTTTGAGTGACTTCAGATTTAAGAATGTTCATATTTTACAGCTGAGTAGATCAAATGAAGATGTTACAGTGAATTCATTATTCATTTGTTTGCCTATAAGGAAGCTGCAGGAAAAAAAAAAAAGATCTTTCACTTATAACCTTTCACACTTAGTTGGTTTAATATTAAATGTCATCACCTGAATTTCCTTTGACCTAAACCAGACTACAAGAGAAAGTCAGTTTCATCATTCAGCTACCATGAAAATAATTTGTATCAAAAAGGATTATACACACTGGAAGTGCAGGGAACAGTTAGTAGCATTTTTGTCACAGATATGAGTTTAATCTTAGTGAAATAAAACAATATTGAAGGTTGTAAATTTGAGATTAAAAAACCCCCAGTTTATGTGTTATACTAAGGAAACATGTAAAATAAGTAAAACTTTAATGTATGATGCCTTGCTTTCCAACTTCTCTTCTCCTCTACCCCAAGCAGTACAGATTAAATTTTGTTGTTGTTGTTGTTGAGTTATGGGTGTGGTTTTTTTGCTCCTCTCAACTAATTGGATGTTCTTAGTACTCATGTGCTGTAGTGAATTTTGTGAATGATCAGGTGAAAAATATCTCTTTATAGCAAAACATAATGTTGCCTCTAATAGGTAGCATATAGTCCTTCCTCCTTTTTCAGGGTAGGATACTGCTGTAGATTGTCCACTTGCAATCTACTGTTCCTTCTTTGCTTTGTATTTCGGTATTTTGAATACATTTGCTATGTTATCTTGGAACTGATAGAAAATACTTCCCTCATTAACCTCATTACAATATTTTATGCATTGGGACCCCATTGCCTAGGTTTAAAATCTTTTGACAAAAAAACCCAATAAGGTCAAAGCTAAATGAAAATATAGTGACACTACCAAGTATTCAAATATTAGAAGCTAAATAACAATGTAATGTCAATATCAAGTTGATATTGAGCCAGATTCTGAACTTCTTTACTGATGAGGAAGGATTTCGTTTTCACAGTGATACTATCAGCTTCATTCAGATTTGCTAATCACTAAGTGAATACATGAGGGAACTACATTTGTGGCATCCTGTTAGCCTGATCCAAACACCTATTTAGCTGTCATGAAGTGGATATCATCATCAATATTATAAGCAAAAATTATCGAAAAAACCATACATGTAGAATAATCACCTTGGTTTGTCAAGATTTAACATCTTGAATCCTGAGTCTTCATTGGATGGGGAAGATCAAAACAAGCCCCATAGAAAATATATGCTGTCTCAGATTTTATTCCCCATTATTCATATATGTGGAACTATTTTCATGGGTCCTGTATTTGTTCCATAAAAACATCAAAAGATAATTGAAAGTCCTTGGACTTATTGTCTCTCAACTTGTCACTGACACCTGAGAGAGTCAGGAGAGATGGCACTATCACAAGAAAAGGTAAATGGACTTTTCCTGGTATTGCTGAAATCCTAAGTAGGAACTCCTGTTATTACAAGTGTCAGGCATCAGAACACTTGTGTCTGAGTATTTCAACAAAAAAATTATAGATTTATAGACTATTCCATGTGTAAGAAAAATGGAAAATGGGTGACAGTAGAAATATCAAGTAGGTAAAATAATTGTTTGGTGTTTGTTTTGCTTGGTGGGTTGATTAGCTTTTTAAGGAGGATGCAATAAATTAAATCACAGAAGGTTTATTCAAGTTCAACTGGTACAAAACCCACAATAACTGCAAAATGTAATTGTGTATTGGGACTGCTAAGTAAAAACAGCTTTGAAACAGACATTGGCAACCAAAGATTTCGAAGTCTTGCTGTAGGTGAGGAAAAAATAAAGGCAGGTCTGGGAAGAGCACTACATTTTTCTACTCAAAATGTGCATTTTGCTAAGAGTTTTCTTGAATCCTCATTTGTTGATGGCAGAGTAGGCACTGATATCTAATCTATCTGACTTCATATGTAAGACAAAGCAAGAGTACATGCACCACAGTAAGTAATAAGCACAGAAAATGAAGAATGCAGTTTTCTTTTCTGAATTATATGGATGCAGCAGAATTTTATGCAATTGTGATGAAGTTAGTTTTCCATTTGTTGTGCAGGGCTTCTGCAGCAAATTTTAGATCTTTCCTCCTAAGTATGTTTGGGTAATACTAGAGGTATTACCTGTCAAAATACTGCATCAAAAATAAGTGACAATTAGATATTTTCACTAAAGGAATAAAAAAGTCAGCAAGAGGTGCACTTAAAAATTAATTTAAGAATATTGTCAATACGGTCCCAAGTGCACCTGTGTTCCACTGTATTTAGGCAAAATGTAATTGATTTTTGCAGAAAACTTTCACTGGTGTTTGATATGGGGCAGCACAGGTGTGTAAAAATGTGGGGTTTTTTAAGTTGTGAAATATATTTATATAGGAAAATACAAAAACAAAATTTAGCTATGCTTTGTAGCAACCAAAAACATCATGTCTTTAGCTGGTAGGTGGTACATTAGCATATAAGTCAGCAGATATTAGTAGATAGGGCACATTGCAGATGGCATTTTTTCATACTAAAATGTATTGTTTTACTAAAGAGGAATTAAATATGCAGTTTTGTCATTGTTCATTCCCTTGTTTCAATGGCTAACCAATACCTTCTGTAGCAATAATATACTATCAGAATTTTATTTCACTCCTTTAGTGCTCGCTGTATGCTAAGTTATGAGTCAGATGAAGAATGAATGAGAGAACTGGAGAGAAAAAAAAGAAAACCACAAAATCAAGTACACCATGTGTTCACCAGATTTACAAAAATAAAAATGTGTAGGCTTGTACTGGGGTTTTTTTCACTGTAACAGAATGCCATGAGTACAGTCCAAGAATTCCTACACCATCTTATGAGGTAGTCACCAGTTGTAATGTCAGAATTGTAAAACTCAATCATAATTGTCTATTATGGAAGGATTCTCAGAGGCACAAGGTCAGGAACATGGTCAGCTCTCAATTTCTATGACTGAAATGTAGTCAGTCATAGATGCTTAATGCATGCAAGAATCTAATCCAATAAAGCTTAGAGTTTCTTTTTCTAGGCATATTTTAGGTGGAAGAGCTGTGCCAAGGTTCCTCAACTAAAGTTCAGACTATGAATATCATCCCATAAAATAGCTGTGGAAATGCCATACCCTAAGTAGGGTTAATTTTGCTTTTACACAATAAATAGGCTCAAAGTCTGGTTATTTCAGCTTATATACATTTGAAGTTGAGAACATACAAAATGAATGCCCCATGTGAAAAGATGTAAATTAGGGAGAATCTAGAAGAGAACAGTGATCAGATGCTGGAGAAATAGTAAGATTTTTGATTTGTTTTATATGTAAGACAGTGAAGGAAATCACAGTAGTCTTTCAGCATGTGAAAGACTGTTAAAAAATTTCATAGTAATCAACCATTTTCCCTGCCGTTGGGGCTTTAAGAAGAAAGAAGTAAGCTGTGCAGAAAAGGTGATTTATATTGAGCTATTAAAGAACTTCCAAAATGTAATGTCAATAATGGAACAAGCTTTATAGGATATTGTGTGCAGTCTCTTCCATTGTAAGCTTTCAAGAAGTGTTTGCACCAGAGTCTTACCCGAAATGGTCTCGCCAAAAGTATTTTTCAAGGCAACCAACTAGGTTTTTTTGTTATCATTCTGTATGGTTTCTTTTAGCTGTTAGGGTAAACTGATGGTTTTCTATAAAAATATTATTTCCCTGAAGCAAATGTATAGCAAGTGGTTTAGTCAAAACCGTATTCTAACTCTGTAACTTGACTTTATTTTCTTAATTCCTTTGCTTTGTGCTTGAGGTAAGACACAGGCTACTACCTCATATAATTCTTCTCCAAATCCAGACAGAGGAACTATGCCATATGTAGAAAATGCCCATTGACATTTTGAGTTAGAAGATTAAAAATTCTGCTTATTTTCAAAATTGAGTGAATGTAGAATCTTATCATCATTCAGGTTGGAAAAGACCTTAATGAAATCCAACCTTTTTCCACATACCACTGTGCCCACTATATTAGAAAGTGACATGTCCACTCGTTTTTTGAACACTTCCAGGGATGTTGACTTCCCCACTTCCCTGGGAAGCCTGTTCCAATGCTTAACCACTCTTCCAATAAAGAATTTCTTTCCTGGTATACAACCTGAACCTCCCCTGCTGCAGTTTGAGGCCTTTTCCTCTTTTCCCATTGCTGGTTGCCTGGAAAAGCAGATCAACCCCTACCTTGCACAACCTCCTTTCAGGTAGTTCTTGAGCACAATAAGGTACCCTCTGAACCTTCTTTTCTCCAGACTGGACGACCGTTGTATCCTCAGCCGCTCTTCATAGGACTTACATTTGAGACCCTTCACCGGCTTTGTGCCCCTCTCTGGACACATGATTAGTTCATATTTGGTTTAGCATTGTAGTGTGGTACTTCAGCATCCAGTGTTCTGTCAAGCAATGTGAAGCTTGAAAATGTCAGAGAGTGGATTTAGTATTGTTTATCAAAAAGTGAACATCCTTTTCCTTATTTAGCAGATTGTGGTGAAAAACTCAAGGCCAGTTTTCCTTTATGGCAGAGAACAAATAAGGAAAATTTAAGTTCTTCTAATAGGTGTCTCTGAAAAACAATATTATTTTTAACATTCTACATAATTTACAGATCTTGTCCTGTGTTCTAAGGAAGTTAATTGATGTAGATGGGTACTGAAGTTGATAATCAATGCTTTTGCTAGGGGAATTTTCTGGTTCACGTAACAGGAACTCTATGAAATACATTTACGAGATAAAGAATTTAATCTAGGTATTAAACTAGCTATAGAAAGCTCACTTTGACTTGAAGTTGCATTCAAAAATCAAAATATAGACTGAGACCTCTAGGTCCACAAAATACTTCCAATGTACATTTTCATGTATTAGTTTCTGATGTTTCTTTCTTTTGATCCTTTTGTTTCACTGATATTTTACATAATATTCATATCAGCTTAAAGAGGTAGTTCTCTTTTATGGAAAATAGTAGATCTTCATTACAGCACTTGAATAGCAGGCTGAAATGTTCAATATGTTCTTCATACTGTACTATCTTATTCACTGAAAGGATTATTCAGACTGCACAGAGTGATCAGCCTTGAGTACAAGAAGATGAAACAAAAAGTAGTCAGCACATTCACTTTTCCAGTCAATCCATTCATTTAAACCTTTTCAAGACATTTTTGGAAAATCTTGCTGAACTTAACTGTTTGGCAGACTCATCCTTCAAAATGAATTCATTAAAACCATGCCTTCCCTGCTGTTAGAAAGAGCTGAAAAGAGGCATGTCACATTGATACCAGCAATACAGTTTTGAACTGTTCTTTGCTTGTATAGACGAAGATGAAAATTGAGATAGAGAACACTTTTAAACATGCCAAATATTCCTCTCAATATCTGTTTCCTTTTGTTTTAATAGCCATACCACACTCTTTCATAAGGATCAGAATGGAAAAATTGTGGGGATAATTTCTTTAATTAATCAATTATCTTTCAGTGTTAACTGCTAACTTAATAATTATATCTCAGAAATTCCAGAAAGAAGGGGTGTCATGAGAGTGTATTTGAAGCCTTAGTAGAGAACTAAAGCTTGCTATGAATTGATTAGTCTATGGTTCATTTGTGTTGCTTCCAGATTCTTACTGGATTTTTTTTTTTCTGATTCCTGTAATTAAGACCAAAATTTAAAACTTATTTATGACTATGAATTTATATTTTAATCTTTCATTTAAACCTAGACTGAAGTCAAGAAGTGACACAAGAGCAAATCTTGTTCAAATAAAATTAAAAAACATGTGGCTGTACTCTGATTTTTTTTTAATCTTTGCATTATAATGTCAAATACTATTGTCAGTGTCTTTAAGCTTTAGAGGCAAATCAGCCTAATCCTTAGGTAGCAAGGCATTGCTAGAAAAAGAAAATGGCTTTGGAGTAACATCTGTTTGGAGACAAAACATCAGCTGAAATGTCTGAGGCAGTAAATTATCCTGATAGGGTTTGAAACAGTTCCACCCCCAACAGTTGTCACTAGCTTTCTTGTTGCATAATTATTATTGCCATTCAACATAATTTATTATTCTTCTGTTTTTGAAGGAAGATCATCTGAAAATACTATAGAAAATTCTGTCTGCAAAAGTCCTTTTTTAGTAAGAAAACCAGAGTAAGAAATTATGTTCTACTGATATTTTATATTCTAGATTCAGCAAAATTAATACACTGTTCTTACAGTAATTATGTGCTAAATGTAGCTACCTTACACTACTTTTCTGTTTCTTCCCTGATCTTTTTTTGTCTTGTCCTTATAATCTTAGATGTCTTGTAGCAGCTGGTATAGTGTTAAGAATCACCTGAAGGAGCTTTTCAGCATGAATGATGGAACTTTATACTGGAAAATTATTTCTCTACCCTTGAATGTCAGGAATCTTTGTATTCATATGTTCATATGGAAATACACTTCTTTCAGCTCTGTTGATGCATAGCAGCATGCTCTCTAGTGTCTATGACTTGTTGAAGTGTGAATATCCACGAATATTAGGAACTCTGTAGCTGAAACCCTTCAAGTCTGAAAATGTCTCAAGCTTCTCATTTTTAATGAAAAATGATGCATTTACATTTTTTTTACAGCTTTGCTTTCAGTGAATACTTGTACTTCCATAAAGAGTAAGGATTTGCATGGTCTGAGTGGAAGAAATGTAAAGAAAATATGTGTATGTTTGAGAGGCAAGTTAAGAGAATGTGCCTATCATTAGTTATATATTCTAGCTATATCCAATTCTATGGTACTTAAAAATATTTCTTAATATATTTATTCATTTGAGAGCAGCTCTAATTTCATATGAAGTGGTTTTGGCAGTGTGCAACTTATGATAATGGGTTGGGAGATGATATCAGGGAGCATAATGGTCCCCATGTTATCCAGGATGAAACAGTCAGATAACTTCTGAGATGCTTGGATATTCATAAATCTAGGGGACCAGATGCGATCCATCCCGGGTGATGAGGGAGTTGGCAGATGCGCCTGTGAAGCCACTCTCCATCCTTTACCAACAGTCCTGGCTCACTGGTGAGGTTCCAGAGGACTGGAAGCTGGCCAATGTGGCACCTATTCACAAAAAGGGTGGGAAAGATGATCCTAGTAATTACCAGACAGTCAGCCTGACCTCAGTACCTGGTAAGGTCATGGAACAGTTTATATTGAGTGTGCTCACACAGCACTTACAGGGTGGCCAGGGTATCAGACCCAGCCAGCATGGCTTTGGGAGTGGCAGGTCATGTTTGTCCAACTTGATCTGCTTTTATGACCAAGTGACTGCCTGGTGGATGTGGGAAAGGCTGTGGATGTTGTGTACCTGGACTTCAGCAAGGCCTTTGACGTTGTCTCCCACAGCACACTCCTGCAAAGGCTGGCAGCCCACAGCTTGGACAGGAGCACTCAAGTTAGGGCATCGCTTGGAATCAATGATCTTGAAGGTCTCTTCTAACCTAGTCATTCTGTGATCCTGTGATATGAAAGTAGTAGTAAAATATATATGCTTTTCAGTACTTGTAGTTGCATTTCTCTTTAAAAAAAACCACTCTTAAATCACCAGTGAATTATTTCATGCTCTTGTGTCTGCTTCATTCACCTTGCCATCTTTAGTCACAGGCAAGAGATCATTAGATAATTACTGATGAAAGCTGTGGTGGCACAGAAAAACTCTTGTTGGGTGCAGGTGAATATAGTCTCCTAGGGAAAAGATCAACCCTTGGGACTTGGAGCTACATGGATAAGAGAAAGATGATGACTATGAGGTGAGGGGTCATCAAAGGTATATTAGAAAATAACTGTGACAATAAAAACACTGTAATTGTATGCCTGGAGAGAGCTAGCATTATCATCACCATACTTTGCCACATTAATTTTTTTCCCAAATAATTTACAGAAGCAAAGGAGAAATGGCTCTTATTACACAGCACTTAAACACAGGCAAAAACCTAAAGCAAGAACACATTTGGCAAAAACTTTCAAAATTGACTTGTTCACATTTAGTGTTAAATTTTGGATGACTCAAGGGGGTTGAGATTTTTTTTCTGAAAAGAACATAGGATGTATAACCTCTCCCACTTCAGGAGATGAAAACTAGTATCTTAACATAGAATAAAAGGTTTGAAAAGGAGTCTGTCTCAGAAAGTAGTGTCTTACCAATTAACTTGCATTATCTGGTCCTCTGCTGCCAGTGAAGTCCAATAAAAAACATTGTTTGATCTCTCACAAAGATAAATTGGACTCTAAATTGTTAGGAGTATTGGGAGAATTGTTAGGAGTATTGGGAATATAAGGTTTATGATCACAGAGCAGAAGAGGGTAGGAGCCACATAAGGACATATATCTGAAGAAGACCTCTTGATCTGAGAAAAATCAATAGGCAAAAGGGACAGAAGATGCAGTTCAATCAACTTATGCTTCATGTGTGCTCTTTCAGAAGGTCAAAACCTGAAATCAGGTTTTCTTTCTAAAAGAATTGATACTTATTTTCATCAGTTTCCACTTTCAAATAATATAGATACTACACTACAAATTGCGTTTCTTGTTGAACACTTGCTGTCTGCTTCCAGCAGCTGTCCTTTGCATCACGTAGCTCTCACAGAAAGTATTTTAGAAAAATTATATCATAACTGAAGTTTATGTCAGACAAACTAGTAAAAAAAATTAAAAAAAACCAAACAAAATCTCCACATAAAGGAGCATGCACATTTTTTTTCCCAGCCTAACTGAAAAATAGCCTTCTAAGTCTGAGTAAATCCTTAACATTACAAGTACTCTACAAAATAAAAATAAAACAAACATTTTCTGTCATTTTCAAGCTGGTTAAATTTTGTTGTTAGCAAACTCCAATTTATATGTAAGATCTGCACATTGAAGAGAGCATATTTAGGTATGCAAAGGCACAGCTACACTTTTCTCTCTTGTTTTAATTTGAAAAATCATTTTTATTAATTAAAAAAAATAAAAAAAACCCAGGTTTAGTCAGAGTAAACCTATAGTTGCTAAGATTACAAATTACAGTTATTATATATCAACACTTTCCATGAAAAAAATGTGTAATTCCATTTATTAAAAAATAATAAACCACAACTTGTTTGTTTAAAATACAGCAAACCAATATAGACACATTCCACTGTTTCTGTATTAATTAAACAGTGAAGCTATATTTATTATAATTATATTTAAATGTCTAAATTAAAAACATGCTTTTCAGTTTGATTTACGAAAACCAAGGGGGCAAGTACTAGGAATCTTGCAAATATATACTGGATATTTGTGAACTATTTGCAGTAGTTACTCTTTTAGTAAATTACACAAGGCAGCAATTATTTATTTACTTAATAAGAGAATTTTCACTATCAATCCCATTTTTAATAGCACAGTATCAAGAAACATTTTACTTTGTTGCAATTCCTTATCTCTAAATTAAATTATCATTGCCTGTAAAAAATTGTTTCCCTTTACATTGCCACTAATTAATTATTATCCCCTGCTTCAGTGGCTAGAATTTTTTTCTTCTCTATCTAGATTACTTGTTCTCAGACTGTGATTTGTGAGCCATTAATGATCTGTAACCTCTGAGCCTCAAAATAAAATTATCTGTGAGCAAAAGCTATTTGGGTCTGGATAGCTGGAGAGCATACCAAGTCTTTTTTCAATGAGTATTGTGCAGAATGAAGAACCTGGAGAACACACGAGTTTCGAAGATGCATATCTTAATTTTCCATTTTGGGGAAATAATCAGTTTTCCTTGTGGATTAGCATGACAATTCACATTTTTTTACCGCAAATATTGTGTAATATTTTGCTTTTGTTGTTCGTTACATTTACTCTGTTCTCATTGAATTTCTTATGAGTCTGACTTGGAGTGATTAATGAAGACGTATTAAAAAAACCCAGTGTGTTGTTACTGGGCTCAGTTTAAACTTCTTTTCTGTACTGTAGGCGGGGCTAATTTGTAAGAATGTGTTGTTATAAATAGAATAGAGATTGACTCTGTTTCACCCATCAGCCACTGAAAGTAAAATGCTTTGAATTACTTGACTGCCATACTGCTTTGTACTACATTTTTGGTGGATTTAGGGCTTCAGCATTTCTGTTTTCTTAACAGTTATCATTGTAAATACCCTTTGTAACTGAAACAAATTATTGAGATTTAGAAATGATGATAAAAATATGGTTCTGTTATGTGTCACCTTACACAGAATTATTGCATATTTTAATATTCTAGACTGTGTCATTTTAAAATTAAGATTCCTCTGAATTAAATGTACTGGGGTTTTTTTATATTTGATGTGTGAACTCTCCACCAAAACATGTTTTTTAAATACCTGTGGACCCAATTTCATTATATACTTCTTCTCACTGATCTCAGAAGGAAATTCTTTTTCTCACAGTCCACTTAATAGCTGCTGATGACCTTTCATTTATCAGAAATTATTTCTGAAAACATACTTGTTCGTACTGAGATATTTCTATACATAATAAATATTCACATCAAAGCAGTAGTTTATAAGTTTGGGGACTCCTGTAAAATATGGCAAACATTAAAAAAATCTTTGACCTATGTTGAAATAATTAGTACTGTTATTAAGTTACGGACTCTGAAAAGTGAAGATAAAGGTCATACTTTAAGCTACTATAATTTTTTTTTTCTTCAGTGTATCAATGTTTATTAGCATTTCCCAATTATCTGTTATACTAAATTTGCCCATTATGGGAAAAGATATTATATAATCTACTACCAGAGGAGCAGTTCTTGTGGATGATAAAATAAATTTCTTGTGTTTGAAGTTGGCCATTCTGTCTCCACATATGTTTAAAGCCTATGGTGATATACAGTCAGATATGTAATAAATTTCAGCATTAAATGTATGAAATAATAACATGTTTTTCACTGCAGGTGAAGTGTGATCAATACTGGCCAAGCAGAGGTACAGAAACTTATGGACTAATCCAAGTGACCCTTTTAGACACTGTTGAATTGGCAACATACTGTGTTCGTACATTTGCACTTCACAAGGTATTATATACTTACATATACTTCCTATGTAATTTTAAATTGAAAGTCTGGCAGTTTTTCCCCTCACCTCCCATTCCTTCTTTCCTTCCTATCACCAGCCACCCTCCTGTAACCTTGTCCTCCTTTCTCCTTTTGCTTCCTGCCTTACCTGTATGCCTTTTTCCCTTACTTCCTTATTCCCTTTCTCCCCTTCTCCTCCTTTCTAGCCTTCCCCTTGTTTCCTTCCAACACCCCTGAATATTGACACTTCTACAGAGTACATGTTCCTGATAACATGAAGTTTTGTAAGTTAATGCAGAACTCTCACCATGAAAAACCTGCATACTTGTGGTGGACAAGTATACAGTACATTTAATGATCTTACATTGTTTGAATCTGTAATTTGAATTTTCCTCCATAGCCAGAGTTCTTTTTCTTGCTGGCCCCAAATATTTAAACAATTTTCACTGGCATGCATGCTTTTGCAGCTGTTTCACTGAAAAGTGCCAATATAATCTCAAGTAGTAGTTTTGTCATTAAACTTTTTAATTTTCATAGAATGGCTCAAGTGAGAAAAGAGAAGTGAGGCAATTCCAGTTCACTGCCTGGCCTGACCATGGTGTCCCAGAACACCCAACACCATTCTTAGCTTTCCTGCGACGAGTCAAGACTTGCAACCCGCCTGATGCCGGACCTATGGTTGTGCATTGCAGGTAAGCCCAGAAGTTTCTTCAAGCATGGTATGTCAAGGTTACTGCTATCTGTTTTGTTGCAGATAAAAGTATGATTGTCTTTCAAATAGACTTCTGAGTCTGTCAAAGAAATTGATGGTTGCATTGCAAATCAAGGACCTGAGTATGGCACTGCCGACTTGGGTAGCATAGAATTATTTTATTTGGTCTAAGCACAATTATTTTCATTTTAGTACATCAAAAGATCTCCAGGGAGGATGTCTGCAGGGAAAATACAAATGTATCTGAGGCATTCAGAATGTGATGTGAAAAAGGAAGACGATGGTATTGGTTTAAGAGTCTAAGTGTTGAAAAAAATTGTGTTTTAAGCAGTGAAACACTTTTTGAAATTATTACTTATATTGTGTGAGAAAGTAGCAAGCATGATAATTAAGACAGATAAATTCAGGTAAGACCTGAATCTGTATTCAAGGTTGAATCCTCAGTTTAGGACTTTGAGGAACTGAAAATGCAAAGGATGTACCTAGAGAACAAGCTGAACCCAGTTCCAGGGAAATTAGTGCTCCATGCTTTTTTGCAAAGTAGCAAACCTCTTCAAGCATTATAAGGTATGAATTAATAACACTGGAAGAAAAAAAGTCAACTGCTTTTTGTGTGTTGGGAATAAGGAAAATGAAGAGGAAGAGATACAGCTTCTTTGAAATTTGCTGAACAGATCTTTGAGAAAGCCTTAAAATCATGTTGATAAGGACATTATCAAAACATACACACTAATTCTGACTGAAATAAACTCCAAGATGGGTTCCCTCATTCCAGGGTTTTATTTTCGTACATTGTATAGCTTGCTGTGTAGCCCTTTTCAAAGCAAGTTCCTAAGATCACTATTTCTTGTGAAATTCATTTTGGAATACCTTCCATTAGTAAGGCTGAGAGCTACTATACATGGATCTCTGAAGTTACAAATGCTTAGCATATTTGAAAACCAGTCTTGCTTTTTTCATCCAAAACCTGAGGAATAGTAATTACTGCATACCATCACGTCTAGTTTTGACTTCTTATATTGATAATCCACCCATGAAATCTGATAATTTAAACACTTTTAAAGTGATTGAAATAGTCTCCTGTAAACAAGATAGAAAAATAAATTCAACAGGAAAACAAAATAAGCAGAACTTAAATGTTGAAAGGCACAGACTGTTTACAAAATACCAGAGAACATAGGACACAGATATTAAATGTTTATTTAAACATCAGGATTTAAAATATGGAATAATTATAAATAACAACACAAATATATTCATAAAGCTTGCTGAATGTTTCTTGAATGGAGATGCATATTTTTGTTCTTTCATTTACAGGGTCTTAAAACATTTTAATTATTGCCTAGGATTTTAGATTTCCTCAGATACAATTTCATTAGCTTGATCCATATATAGCATACCTCCAAAGTTGCTCAACAGTGAAGGTGCTATATGCTCCATCAAAACCAAACTTAATAGAAGAAATTAATTTTCCCTCTCTGGAAAATCCCTTAAGTTAATATAATAGCCTAAATTACTGCTATGCAAAAATGGGCAAATTAAATCAGTTTTTATGGCTACTCATTGGAAAAGAAGAAATAAAATGCATTGTTTTTTATCACTCAGTGGTACTGATGAAGTACAAGGCAATTATTTTCTCTTTGTCATTAGTTTTGCATGCAGATTTCATTGAAAGTGGTGGTCAAGTTAGGTAGTATGATTTCATGCCTGAGGGACTTTTTTTATCCCAAATTCCTATTGATTTATTTATCAATAATTTATCTGCAGTAAGCATAATCTGCTACATATAAGCTTTTTGTCTTACGTATACTTACTAGAGTCATTAGATTTCAGTCACTTCATGCAACCTAATCTCCAAAAACAGACTTTCACATATCCTATTACTTTAGTAAGGAGTTTAGATTTGACTCCTAACAATTTGTCTATGAACAGAATTAATGTAACCAGATTTCTGAAAAAATTTAAAATTTATATCTCTGTAATTAAAACTGGCTGGACATTTAGCATCAAGTGTTCTGGACAGTCCAAAGTTTATTAATGTGCTAGTTAACTCCTCAATGTAATGCGTTGGCTATCCAAATGATAGACTAACAAGTTACTAAAGTGTTTCTCACAACACTAATGTTAATGTGTCACTTTTCAGGCATACTTTAGCAACATTATATCCAGAGATTTTCATGGCTTTATCATTTTAAATTCAACATGATTTTCTTGGGGCTGTCTTGTAAAGGGAGAGGAATCAGACTTCAGTAATCCTTGTGGGTCCCTTCCAACTCAGGTTATTCTGTGATTCTATGATTATTAAATTGGTTCAAAAAAATCAAAAGAGGAACAACTACAGAGCATCACCACACTATTTTTAGGGTAAAGGATATGTCTTTCATACATCAGTATGAAAATTCTTCCTATTTGGTTTGAAATTGAAGTACTGGACATGCATAAACATTTCATTTCAAACTCATAAAAAAAGAATTTAAAACAGTTAAGTACAAACTCTGCGTATTACCCAGTTTTTAATTAGAATCTGCTTTCCATTTTTTTCCTTCTCTTCTCTGACGAGTTTCTCTTAGTAAGTTTCTCCATTCCAATATTTTCTTTGCCTATTATAAGTCATTTAACAATTTTATCATTTTTTTTTTCTCTCCACATCTGGAGAGATCCTTATTCAGTGCACCCCTCTAAGTATATTGTGTTAAGTATAGTTGTGTCCTTCATTTCCATTGTTTGCTGAAACTTATTTCATTGTTGATATCACATTGCTGAATAATAAACATATTTAATTAAATATGTTCCTACGTTTTTTAGTATTTTCTCTGAAGTAAGATTGTAATTCTAATGGTAATTGTCATTCTAATTTTTGCCAAGCATCTCCTTGTACTTTTACTGCCCTCTACTAGTTGCTATTTTCCACTGAGATATTTTTCTGTTCTTGGCAAACTTCTTGGTTTTCATTTGTTCCTTTCCTGGCCCCTAGTCTGCCTCTGCTTCCTTTTTATATTCCTCTTGTCCCTGTTCTGTATCTTTTCTGTCATTGTCTCCCATTTTGTGTTTAGGACTACCTAAATCCCTTTTCATTAAATTCCCCCTTTTCATCATCCAGATTTAAAAAGTACTTAAGGCTTTTCTAACTAGAGCCAAACAATATAATACAGAATGGTATCTTATATCCTTTGCCTATAGCAGACAGTCTTTTTAACAATATCTCATTGAAGGAGTAATCTGAGTTTAGTTTCTAGAAGGAATACAGGATTTATAGTGGCAATTTTAAGCCATCTGAGACATCACTAATACATTCTTTTATATTTCTTCCAGTACCTACCGAACTATCAGAGCTCAGGAAATTCTAATAATCACATTACAGAAGTATAAACAGAATGGGAGTTGCCTTTCAAAATGTGTTTGATGAAAGAGTAGGCTTGAAGAATCTGTGGAAGCCTTTATCTGCAAACTTTTAAACCACAGAAACTGAAAAACAAAGCTATTAAGAGTAAAGGGAGAATTTATTTCTCACCCTCTGTGGGTGAGGAATACAAGAACCACCTGTCTGTGTTTTGATCCTTACAGAGTAAGGATCAAAATTTATTCTGTATTTATGGGTATGTATTGCAAGTGAAAGGTTTAGCCCAAGCTTTTCCTTACTGCATTTCCACCCATCTGCCATAATAATGACCAGGAGTTTCCTTTCAGTCCATTTCATATTAAGGGATTAAATGGTTTTTCTAGTTTGCTCCATGGTTTTGGGGTACGGCTAAATGTCCAATAGAGAATCAAGGTAGATGGAGACCCAGTTCATTAATGACCCCAGATGAGTTTGTATCCAAGCCTCATTTGTTCGTAAGCTATTTTAATATCCTGTCCCTAAGAAATGGTTTTTGAATGTGTAAAAAAATTATTTAATAATTACAATTATGGGAAGAATTGTAATTATTAAATTACAATTAATTATGGGAAGAAGTCTGAGCTGAAAACACCTGACTATTGAAGAGCCAGTAAATACTTGAATACCCTCAGTTCATGTAACAGTGACCAAAAGAAGAAAACAGTTCTATCTAGTGAAATTAACTGAGAATGTACATACTACCATTCTACATTACTAAACTTGATGATTTCTGAAAAATGTTTGTCAAAGATATGCAAATAGAAATATTTTAAATAATATTTGTGTGATAATAGCAAAGAAATACAGAATTATATGATTAGAATTTCCAAAACATTGGTAATTATTTATTACTAATGTATATGCAGCAGGCATCTTTGCTTGTCATTTAGACATATACTTTTGATAACGGTTTAATTGCCTGTACAGTATTGAATTTGAATCTAATATAGTAGTCAAAATATATTGAGAATTTCATGAGGACGTCCTACTAGTCAAAGCTCTTAGCTGTTGCTGTGGTTTAACCTCAGGCAGCAGCCAAGCCCCAGACAGCTGCTTACTCACTTCCATTCCAGTGGGATTTGGAAGAGAATCAGAAGTGTAAAAGCTGGAAAACTCATAGGTTGAGATAAAAACAGTTTAGTAGGGAAAGCAAAAGCTGTACACACAAGCAAAGCAAAGCAAGGAATTTAGTAATTTATTCAGTGCTTCCCATGGGCAGGCAGATGTTCTGCCATCTCCAGGAGAGCAGGGCCCCATCACACATAATGATGACTTGGGAAGACAAACCCCATCAATCCAAAAGTCTCCCCCTTCCTTCTTCTTCCTCCTTCTTTATATGTTAAGCATGATGCCATATGGTCTGGAATATACTCTTTGGTCAGTTTGAGTCACCTGTGTCTCCTCCCCACCTTCCATGAACACTCACCTTCCTTGAGCTGCACCACACACTGAAACAAAGGCAAGAAGTCGGGGAAGAGAATAAGCTCTAGCCCAGCCAAAACCAGCATACTTGTGCAGAAAACTTAGCAGGATTTTTACTGGAAAAGGTAGCTAAAACATATTCACAGGTATGTTAATTTCAAGAAAAAAGGCATAGATCATTACTGAAAGAATTATGGAGCACCAAGGGAAACATCAATACCTAATCTAAATGCTGATTTTTTAATTTAAGTAATCAGATATTTTGTAAGGACTACATCCATTAATGGTTGTTGTAACATAAATGGCAGAACTCCACTGTACTCTTCTCCTAAGGAAAAAGATGAAGTTTTCTGTCTATATCTACCAGGGAAGATAGTTCAGTAGAGCCTCAGTCAATACTGAGCTAAATGTTCCATGATCCTTATTCTCAGTGTGAGATTTGGAAGAGAAAGGCAGATAAATTAAAGATGAATGCAAAAAAAACAAAACAAAACAAAAAAACCAAACCAAACCAAACCAAACCAAAACAAAACAAAACAAAAAAAAACCCCCAAAAAAACCCCACCAAAACAAAAAAAAAAAAAAACAAACCAACAATAAAAATAAAAAAAATCCACAAATGAAATTTAGCATCCCATCCTATTTGTAGGTACTTTACACAATGTGATAAAATCTTGGTTGGCTTATTTAATATTTTAAGATTACCCTTTCAGTCCCTTTCCCCAGAAGTTGAGTAATACCACAATCCCACTTGTCTTTCTGCATGACTTGCCCTAATTTGCAGAGCTGATCAAGAAAAAATTGTTTCTTTAATGAAAAAATGCTGGCTTAAATCCTAGGATTCTGCACTGGAGACACACTAATGTATGGTCTAATGATAGTAGGGGAAAGACATGTTTTTGTTTGAAGTTGGATTAGTGCAGGCAAACAGGTGCTAATCAGATCATAATAAACCAGTACTGGAGGGTGTTTGGAATTTTATGCCACTATGTTTTCAAAACATCACAGAAACTTTAGTAGTTGGTTCAGTAACACTACCTAAAGGCTTAACATGTTAGTGCGATGCCAGATGTTTGAGTTTTTCTTCTAATACCAGCACCAAGGGGCATATCTCTAAGACCCTTTTTCAAGCTTTGGCAGGTACTGTTAATGCTGCTATTGCTAACAGAAAAACTTGGCTGTTTGGAGGAATGTGAATGTTTTAAGTAAATCTGTGTCTGACTACACTAACATAACCAGTTAGCAGAGTGAAAAACAAGATAATTTTCAAAAAATAACAAAACACCATATGATATTCTATATCCTAAAGTAGAATTCTTGTTCAGTGCTTGTGAATGAAAAATAGAATGTTTAAGAAAAAAAATATACTTATCAAAGGCAATGATTTTTCAGTGGATTGTTTTATTTCACTTCTGTATAGTTTGAACTGCTTCTTTTGCCATAGGCCTTAGAAGTGCTCGTTTTTTAATCCTTGCAGTGAGTAGGTTGCAGATGACTGCCTATCCTTTTTCACGGTGTGGGGAAAAACCTCCCCAGTATATATTCAGAAACAACACAAGTAAGATTAAAAAATACTAGAATCTTCCTCATTTTTTCCCTTTCCCTCTCCTGAGAACAATTCAGGACCTTTCCCAACTTCCTTGCACAGCTGAAAGCTCTAGAGAGGAAAAGACACTGAAAGTATTTTAGTATTACAAATACTTTAATATCATAAATGTTCTAAATTTTATCTTCTTTACCCACGTCTTTGTGCAGAAGTTATTGAGTTGCTACTGTGCATTAAACTGTGCTGGGTATCATCCCTGTTCAAAAATACTGTAACACTATTTACTCTTCAGCTGTTAGCTGTGGATCACTGTACATCTCATAAATATTGTTTTTTCTCATAGTCATTGTTCACTAATAGAAAACAGAGAGGGATAAGATTGCTATAAGAATCTCATATTGAAAAGATATCTAGTTGGTGATCATGCTTAGGATATGTAGGTCCTCTTAATATAAAAAAATAGGAATAAGTTAATGTCCATGTTTTTCCTTGTATTTCATCTGTATTAATAGTCTCAGCAACTCAGACCATGCAATCAGAGAAACTGACTGACAGTAGTTTCATTTCTACACATATCTTTATTCTTAGAAGTTATTTCATTTCAACATATACAGGATGAGGCTTGCAGTGTTTATGCCCTGTATACTTGATTTCTGTTTAAGTGGAACTGGATTCACTTGATTTAGAAAAATTTGGATGGCTTCTCTGTCTTGGATCAACTGTTGGAATTGCAGGAAAAATACTGGAAAAAGAGAAATAGTCTAGAAGAAAAGTTGATAAAGGCTAAATGGAAGAAATTGGTATAGCAAGACACTTCTTTTGTAATTAATGGTATTACACACATGGACAGGAGATGTCACAAGTAGAGGGAGTTTGGATTTGCCTTCATATTTTCACCATAAAAACTTTCAAGGCCATGAAAATGCAGATTACAGAAATCTTACAATTGAAGACCCTGGATATTTTATGCTGAACATACAAGACCTCTCGTGTAATTACTAGGATATGTTCATGCAAGTATGCAGAGAAGAGGTAGCATCTCAGTCTGTTGCTGACAGAGTGATAGATTGGAAATGCTGGATTTCCTTTTCTGTGTTTCAAATTTGAGTGTCACTAGTTAGAATCATCTTGATAGCAAAGATACTATTGCCTGACTCATCTTCAAACTTAGCAGTGTTCTTATGAGCTTAGGTATTTAATTTTTTTTCATTAAATTTAGAGACTTGCCTGTGAAAACCTGGGAGTATGAACATGATAAGAACTAGCATACCATAGTTAATGTGATGGTGTGGAGGGTCCTATAAAATATGCCTCGATAGATTTTTTTCTTAGAGTAGGAAAATACTATGCTATATTATCTGTAAATCCTCCATGAAGTGTCAAACACAAGCAAACTGATGCTGATCCACTTTCAGGTTTTGTCTTCAATTAGGAACCAGTTCTTCATAGCAAACAAGCCCTTTCTAAAACTGGAACTGTAGTTGCTGTATGTATAGTATATGCATTGATTGTTTAGAAGCATTTAAACTCAGAAGTTTTCACAGAAAATATTATTAAAATTCAAAAACATATAAATAACAAGTAATAGCAATATTTTGTCATGCAGGTTTAAATAATGAAAAACACCTACTTGTGGTCTCTTTGATTAAATCCATCATATGTGTATAAAGCCATATTTGGTTGGCACTTAGCCTGTGGTTCAGGGGATTATACTCCCCACTGGTGTGACTCAGGGCTGGATTATCTTTTGAAATCCTAAAAAGCTGCTGTGACTGCATAGGGCAAGATTTGTTTCTGGTAGCAGTCAGAAATCTGTAAAGGAACATAGGGAATGCTATTACTAGATAGAATCAGTGTTCTGTCTAGGCCAGTATCCTGTCTCTGACAATGGCAAATGTCAAAAATTTCAGGGGAAAGTACAAAACTTCCATGTCAACAATATTTCAGTAAAGTTTCCTCTCCAGCAGAAAGCACTTAGTGACTAGTTTAGCCTTGCTTCTTAAGTTTAGCCTGGCTTCAATTATTTTCCCCTTTATTCCTCTAGCTACCTAGAGAAACTAGTGGATACTTTCTTGTTTATATTCATGATTGTACACACATTTCAAAGAACAAAACCAGGTAGTATTAACTATCTTTTTCCTTTTTAAAGTAGTTTCATATACGTTAGAAGATATTCATTTACTTTTAATTTGAATGTGTTTTTTTTATTTCATTAAATGTATTTGGATAAAAGGGTTAAAAAATAAAAAATGTGTTATTTAATGTTTTTTTCATGTTTTACATGTCTACAGCTTTTTATTGAGTTAATTAATCAAAAGATTCTGACCCATTCCGGTATTTTATACGTGGAGGGATGTGGAAGAGAGTTCTCACATCCTTGACATTTTTGCTGGTTGTCTCTGTTCCCTCCTTTTGTGGCATACTCTTTTTTGGTAGCCTGAGTAAAGTAACTGTTCTGTGGGTATTTTTTTCTTCTTTTAATAGAGGTAAGGCAGTAAAAATAGTTCCATGATTATGCCACATTTTCTTCTAAGTTTCCCAGAGGACATACTGAGGCCTGACTTTGATTTGGCCAACAAATGGCTTCAATTGAGCAGTTCTGCTGAAGACTGATGACTTTTCGCTGGGCGAAATAACCTGCCCCTCATTAAAATATAATAATTGTCTGTAAGATTTTTTTAAAAATTGAAATGCCTTTTCCATGTGTTATCTCAAATTACAAATATGTTGGTGCTGATAATTATTTCCATATATATATTATCATGTCCTACAAGGCCTGTAATTTCCTTTGACCTAAGCTGTAGTTTGATACATTATTTGATCAGCACTCTTAGTGAGTCATTTTATCCATATGTATTTAGTTAATTGGTTATTTTTCTCCCCACCCATGTTTATATATAATATACTCTACAAAGGAAAAGGAAATCTGACTGCTTGCAGCTGAGTCTAGTAAAAGAGCAATTAGGTTCTATCAGAGCCAGCAGCTGTCCGTAATGAATTCTGAATTAAAATTATGAGTGAAGAAAATAATCCAGCCATCTGCAGGAAATGTGAAAATATTTTTATAACCCAATAGCTGAATTCTGGAAAGGGGTATCTCTGAGATTTCCCAGCTGTACCTACATTAAATTCCGGAATATCCATAGACACAGAGTATGCTGGAACACATTGCATCAACTTGGATACTCAGTGTGTTTGGCTAACTTCGAACAGGCTGTGTTTTTATCTAAAATAATCAGCATGAAAGTCTCTTTAAATCCTCTCCCCACATCTCTAGAAGTAAAATGTAGTTTTAAAAATAGTCCTGTTATCTTTTCATGGAGGCTTTACAATCAGTATTCTGCCCTGAATATTAATCTTTCTTCATTTTTTATACTTTTGGACTTAATTCAGGGTCTCATCACTTATTATGAGATTTTCTCACTGACTGCTGTTCCAAGTAAATTCTGCATTGTGATGTCTATTTTTTGTCACCTGAATTTTAAAAAATCATAATACTATCCAAGCTTGTTTTATAGCTACCTTGAAACTTCTATGATAAAACTCCCATTATTTCCATTCTAACTTGCCCGAAATTTTTGCACATAAGTTCAAAATCTGAAAAAAAAAGGAAGAGATTAGTGTCTAACCTCTAAATGACAAGTTGTGATTAAGAAATGTGAAATGCTTAGTGGTATTAACCTTTCAAAACCTGATTTTCTGCATTACAGAGAATTCATGTCGGTATAAAGATTTCAGAGGTTAAGAAATGTAGTAATGAGTACCAGTAACCAAGCTCTTCAGCGGTCAGTGAAGTATTGTCAAATATTACAAAGGGTATTTACTTTTTTCACTGCTTCATCTAAAAAACAGGACTAACCTGTATAGGAGCTCATCAGAGAAGCCTCAGGTTTTTTAGCTCTGTTTTTTACTGTGTAACATCTCACTGCATTAATACTATATTGCAACCAATTCATTTTAAACCAAATCTAGAGGTGGCAACATCAAGTTTGTCTCAACCTCTGAATGTATCCTCTAGCTTTATCAGGTTTTGGTTGAAAAGGAAGAGACATTCTGAGATGGAGATCCAAAACAATAGGGCTACTACTAAAGTCGTGTCAGCTTCAAGGTTCAGGACTAAATTACTGGTTATTTCCAAGTTTTCAGAGTAGGGGAAAGGGGAGCAAGGGAGTGATAAAAAGTTTAAAAAATATTTGTACACAGATTCATTTAGGTCTTTGAACTGTGGTTGGAAAATAAAAACAAAACAAAATACCAGCATGGACTAAAGAGTCCTGGTGATAATGCCTTCCTTTTGCTTTGTGCTTACCACATGAAGTTCTGTGTCTTGATGACAACCTCAGACTTCATCACTGTCACATCAGTCTTAACCCCAACCAGAAAAAATCTCCAGGGAAGCTGATGTTAAGAAAAGAAGAAATTGTTGTCCAGAATAGGAATACAAAACACTTAGAATCAGGGAAGGATCCAGAGGATGGAAACTTGGAATCATTTTAGTGGCTAGTAAGTACTTTCAAGGTCTTCCAGTTATCCAGATAGCATCAGTTCACCTTGTGTTACTGATAGGCTAATAGCTCTTCTCCATGAAAATGTAATTAAAGCACAGAAAGAAATATTCAAAAGTATGAAGCTACTTCTCAAAACATTCTACCCTGAGAATGCAAAGCAGGTTAACTTCAAAGAAAGGAACAAATAATTGTTAACAGCAAGCAGCATAATTTCTGTCCATTGATTTCTCTGCTGTGCTGTGCTCTTCTCTTTTATTTATTGGCTATAGGATCACAGTGTACTTCCTCTGCTAAATTACTCAGAAAGAGCAGGTTTTTTGTATTTACTACAGCTGTTCAGGCATAGATCTATCTTTAATTGAAGGCAACAAGTCACAGTAAGATGTGTTTTTAAAATTAACCTTAAAACACATTCTTTTTCTAAACTCTATTTCAGTTGATTTCAGATAATTCTTTCTTTAGTGGAATGCATAATGTCAAGAAGGCATTGTACAGTACAAAAAATGTAAAGTATACACTGAAACTCAACAAATATCACAGAGAAGATATATTTAGGATAGTTACTCTTTGATGATAAATACAGAAATCAGTACATTCGTATATAAGATTGTATTTAGAGAAGTAGGAAGATAAGAAGGAGAATATATGAGAACTGAATTAATTTTGAAATAAAAAAATTACAGTAAATCCTTGTAAATCAATAAAATAGTACAGAGGAATAAAGTTGATTTTAATGTCTTTTCTTTATATGTCTAAGTAATTGAAGAAATCAGATAGCAGTGATTAAGCAAGGTGTATATATAAAAATGCTCTAAGAAAAGCAGGATTATGGCATGTATTGTTACATAGAATCAACAAACAGTTCTGAAGGAATACCATAATGAGAAAAATAAGTGGTATGAAACAAGGTCAATGAACTCTTCAGTTATGTACAATTCCTGCTATTCCGTCTCATAAACAGAATAAGAAATTTTTTTAACCAATAACTCATAATTTCAGGAAAAAAGCAGGTAGAATAGTTATGATCATTTGTCCTTTTCAAGAAAGAAGAAGCAAGTGTTGCAATTGATGGTGTGCCTTTTCAATGGTATAGTTACTAAAGGTGTCAAGTACCTGGAGGCTGAAGTGTTGATTCAAAAGCAGAGTTCTAAGAATATCTGCTTTACAGCTGGGAAATTGAATGCTTATGCCTTTTATAGCTATGTAGGGTCACAACACCACATTTAGACCATGCATTTCAGTTTCTATCCCAGGACATGTCTAGAATGTTATTTTTCAGAGTCCCTATCCAAATTCCAGTGAAACCTAATACCAGGATTTCTGTAGGGGAAGTTGTGTCTGTAACATGTTGGTTAATAACCCTTAATTGATCCTTTCCTCTCTGAATTTCTTTTGTCGTGCATGATATTCTGTAACAATGTGTTTCACAATTTAATTATGTACTACTTTAAAAATTACTTCCTGTTTGTTTGAAAGTCTCGTCATTTCATTTCATTATCTTAATTCTTCTTTGGCAAGTAAAGAACAAATCATTTTTGTTTCATCTTCTCTATGTAACATTAATTTATGACTGGTGAGAGGATTTGAAGTGCTCTAATGGAATGTCATTGAATTTTTTGTTTTGTTGAGCATTATGAATGCTACATTTTTATCCTGCATGGAAAATTCATTATTTAAAATTATTTTAATAAACAATTACTTCTTATACATGGGATTTGTTAGAGAAATTTTTAGGAGTTTTGATTCTCTGTGTTTTAATATTTGAGAGTTTGTTTGTGTTCAAGTTACAATCTCATAAAACAGCTTCTTATCCTTGATCTCTCCAGAGCTGTACTTGGGATTAGACGAAGAACAAATTTACTTCTGGATTATTATACTTTTGCAGGTCCATATTACAAAAAATGTGGGCTTAAATCTGGGGCAGTTATATTTGAAGAATTTATGGTAATACTAGAATTCTGAGAATGTACAGACTGAAAACTGTTATTAAAACACCATAAAGGAAGAAAGAAACATGGCTGGTTTTTGGGTTGTGACTATGCCATACATGTGTACTACCTATGAAAACAAGGCAGAGTTCTGGACTGAACTTTATCTGCTTGTAGCGAAAGATTCTCCTCTTTTCCAATTTATTTTATTCCATGTTCTTTTTCAGACATTTTATGTTAATTCAGTGATAAACATGGTTGCCTCCATAGCCTAGGGATGAAGAAAACTCAGTCAGTGAAGTCTTTGGTAAAGCATTGCACCTAAGAAAATGCTGAATACCATTCTTGTTGTCTGGTACCCAGCCATAACCACAGTGAGAAGGAAAGAAAGTGATTGTACACTTGCCAATAAATTCTCAAAGGTCTCTTATGAGCTGCTATATAATTCTTGAAGCAACCCAGCATCTCTTCTAGAACAAAATTTCAATTTATATCTTTGCACAAGGTCTTTATGTTATTTTGATCAGATGTTTCTTTTCAAAAGGATGTTCAGTGGTTTTATAAGGGTCTTTTTTTCTGCTTCCTGGCCAGGGGGGTAATTTTCTGCTCTGTTCTAATTTGCTAACCACAAAATGGGAAAATAATCTAAATATTGCTCCTGTCAGAACTACTAGAGAATTTCTGTGGGATTGGAATCTAATCAATCATTAGAAGTTCCTCAATAAAATCCAGATCTTTTTATATATTTCCCATATCACAAGCAATTTCATGTACTTTCAGTTTATAAATGCAAGCTTCATTCAATCTGAAACGGTAATATTCAATAAAATTTTCCCCTGATATGAGTCAAAGATGTCCTACATGATTTTTGGTCCATATTTTACTGTCTTTGCTTCCAATTAAATGATCTGTGAATACTGGTAATTACACTGCCTTTCTTTGCCAAATCACTGAAGTAGCAGTAAAGGGTCATCATTTGAACAGCTACAAATTAATCACAAAAGCCAACCTTTAACACATCTATACAGTGATTTGAATTCCGAATGTCCCCCTTATGCCTCTTCATTCTCCTTTTTTGAATTGTAGCTATTGTAGCTGTATTACATCACAGGACATTAAGCATGTTTCAGCTCACGGGACTGAGTCAGTCATGATTTTAGAAATTGAAAGCAAATGTTATAATACTGTAAATGACAATATTTGAAGCGGTAACAGTTTCCTAATAGGCATGTCTATTTAATAGATATCTAGGTTTTCAGATTGAAAATGTAATAGTTCTTTCACTAACTGAAAGGAAAATTCTAATTTTGACAGCAATATCAGAGGATACAAACCAAAAGGGCAAGAAAGTCAATAACAAAAGTAGAAATTATTTGTGAAATTATTCTTATTAGCTGAATTATCATGGTTAGCCGATGAAAGACAGGGATTTTGATTTTTTTTTTAGTATTTCAGTGGTTTATTAGTGAGGATTCAAACTTTATGGCTTCCCAGCAGTGTATCATACCATATTAAGAAGGCTGTGTAAAGGAAGAAGAAGAAGAAAAATGGGATAAAAAATTAGGATAGGATAGTTTCTTTTGTATAATAAGCTATTGTAGTTTGGAGTTAGAAGGTATTGGGGGCAGGAGGGGCACATTTCAAAGAAGAGTTAAAATCTTCATAGCACTGGTTCCATTTTTATGTGGAAAGTCAAAAGAGTAGTTTGGTAGTCCATTAGACAGCAGTCTAATGGGCTGAACTAGAATGTAGTGAACACCTTAAAAGAGTAAAATATCTCATTGGATAAAATGGTCCAGAGAGATGTGTGTAGGAGCCCAAATGCTTCCATAAATGTAGTGTGTTTCCTTCATCCTGACTATTAAATGAGTGCGTAATAATGTGTTTGGATCTGCTTTCATGATCTTCACAACTTCTGCATAATTCTGTAGACTAGCAAATATCTTCTGTGCTAGAGTATGCTAATAGATATTACTCTTTGATCTTGCTCATGGAAAAAATAAATATATAAATGGTAACAAAAGACATGAAAAGAACTGAAAATTGCTCATTCCAGCTGAAGTGTAAGTTTATAACTGGCTTCAGATTTTGCAGCTGTGGTCTGTATGTACCAGTGGCCTTTTTGATGTTCAATCTGAAAAATGGCATATCCAGTTATAAACATGATGTTGGAATAGCAATTTAATACATCATAGAAAAAAGAAATATATTCTAGATTACTGAGAAAATCTGCGCTGCCAAATTTTCATATTTCTCACTTGGCCCACACTTACTAAACTGATAAAAACTGAATGTGAACAGCAATTATTGAAGTAATGGTTTAAAATATGATACAAAGCAATCTGACGTACAAACATGTCCTACTTCTGTTGATTTCCATTACAAGAACAAAAAAACCTCCAAGGACATCACAATAGTGAGAGAGCTTTTTAAGGTTTTCTCCATGATTTTTAGCAACGTTAATGACAACAGGTTTTCCTGAAATAGCGATCTTTTATTATACAAGGAAATTAACTACTGTTTAGTTAGGATAACTATAATTTTGTTTCTTTTTATTTTTCCTTCTTGGCAGTTCCCACTGATGAATATCCCTGATAGGTAAATTTTCTTTACGGGTTAATTCTTGTCAGAGTGGCATCTAAGAAAGTTGAGATTGATGTGTTTGGTCTATCAGTAGATGTCCTCAGCTGTTTGAAGGGGGTCTGCTGCTTGGAGGAGTAATCCTTGGCATGAGCATGTGATTAACAATATGTAATTCTGCTGTCTTAGAAAGAAGACTTGCCTTATGTTAGATAACATAGCTTTCCATTTTGTACTTCCTTTTGATTTGGTTATAAGGAAATTCAGTTTTGCTGGTAATTGGCAAAGATTCTTAAGAAATAAGAAAAATAAATAAATACAAGGAATAAATCTTTGACCTTACCTCTCAATTTCAGGATAGACTTACAATATTTAATATATCTGGAAAATATAGAAACTGTGAGAAGTTTTGGGTTTTATATAGTTGTCCTCTAGAAGCTTGGTTTTGTTTCTTTCTATTTATACTCAGAAGATTAGAGTTCTTAGCATTCTTAAATATTCTTAATTTAGCTAATCTCAGTGTCTTGAGGGTTTATAAACTGTTGCTTACTATATGATGTATTTCATTTTCAGTCACTATCTGAGAAAAGTTCGGCATTTACAAAGCCTGGGATCATAATTCATTGTTGCAGGCATGACGTGATCCTGGAGAGAAAAACAATGTACAAATTCCATCACATTTTACACTTTAGCTTAGTTTAGCTACCTATATGCAAGTACTTGGAGCAAAACTTCGTTAAGTTCAATCATACAAAAAGGTGGTCTGATTTGGTTCGCTGCCGTTGTCATCCAAACAGTCAGGTTTTCCCAGCCTACAGCTAGCACAGCTATCTACTCATGCGTCTGCATTGCAAAGACTAACAGTATGTCCTAGCCAAGTGAAACAGCAGAGCACAGAACAAACTGTGTTAACAGAAGCCCCATCGCCACGGTAAGGAGATGGGTGGAAAGCGTACCAGCAAAGTGTAATAGAAATATGTAAGACTCATTTTCTGTCAGATTACTGTTTTCCAATGAATTTACTTCTGTAAAGAGAATAGCAACAACAGCACATTTAATGACTTAGAAATCATGCTAAAAACAAAGCTTGAATTCTTATTTATCATCTCCAGTAATTTCCATTGTTAAGAACATACATCTTGAGAACATGTTGCAAGGTGTTTTATTTCTGTTATAGTCAGACCTGAAACTGCAAGTCGCAAAGATCTCATATAAAAGCATTCTGTGTTCTCAATTGCTTTTAATGGATATTTAAGGAGTTTACATACTTCAGGGTACCAACCTCTTTTGTAAAAGCTGATGTTCATATTCAGAAACATGTGCTGTGTAAATCAGCATTACAAAATTTTAAATCTTGAATTATGTAAAAGTAAGCATAGTGAATGAAACAGTCCATGTTTTCTCTCCTGTGTTCATTTCTTTTAGTGCTGGAGTCGGCAGGACTGGCTGTTTCATTGTGATAGATGCCATGTTAGAGAGAATAAAGCATGAAAAGACTGTAGATATTTATGGCCACGTAACTCTAATGAGAGCACAGAGGAATTACATGGTTCAAACTGAGGACCAGTACATCTTTATCCATGATGCACTGCTGGAAGCAGTGACATGTGGAAATACCGAAGTGCCAGCCAGAAACCTGTATGCATATATCCAGAAGCTGACACAGATAGAAACAGGAGAGAATGTCACAGGAATGGAACTGGAATTTAAGGTACTGGGATTTTATGTTGTGGGTAACCAAAACCAAATGATGTAACACTGAAGCTGCTCTGTTCTCCACTGCTTGTTTCCAGTAATCAAAAGATGAAAGACACCATTAGACTAAAATTTTAAATAAGAAAGATGGTTCTTTCTAAAAAGTACAATCCAGTTCTCAATGAGTGTCTGGACAAGAACCATTCAGTTGAGGGTGAACAAGCATGTTGTTCCTTTATTGTTATTATATCTTGAAATATGTGTTTGTATAGTGGTTTAATACTGGAATTCGTCCAAATGCACTAATGGAGCAGACATTGTACTTTTAAAAGGTATTAAAGAAGTTTTACAAATACTTGGGTAATGCAACAGAATATGGAAAAGTAAGCATCTGAAGTTGAAATTATTCATTAATGGCTACTGAGCAGAAATTATAAAACCTGATAGTGTCACTTGTCTTTGTTATGCCTGGCCTTAATTCTTTTATTTGTTTTCAACAGCGTCTTGCTAGCTCTAAGGCTCACACTTCAAGATTCATCAGTGCCAATCTTCCATGTAATAAATTCAAAAACCGCCTTGTCAATATTATGCCATATGAATCCACAAGGGTATGCTTGCAGCCTATCCGAGGAGTTGAAGGCTCTGATTATATAAATGCCAGTTTCATTGATGGATACAGGTACAATAAGTGATGTGTTTTATCTTCACTGTTTTAAAAGTTTACAAAATTGTTTATGTAATTACATTGAAAATAACAATACTTAGTATTGAAATCTAGTAGGTTTTTTGTCTGTTCAGGGCTTGTTTGATTGGGTGTTTTTCAAAATTTTAGTTAAAATTTTAGTTTATATTTTTTCCCCACGTAATATACAAAATTTTTTTAATTACATAGAATCTTAAATTTTATATTTTTACCTGTGTTTAAGCCACTGAGAGCTCTCAGTATGTTTTACATGTTGTAAATTATGAGACTTTAAGCATGCTTATGATGTGGACCCCTATTTCTTCACAGTTTTCTGCTTAAAAAGATATATAGGAACAAGATACAGGAGGTACACTCTGTGTGTCAAGGTGATAAGCTATGGTGTTGGAACACTGACTCGGACTTGATCTAACCAACAAAGGCCCTTTGTATATAAACAGATGTGCAGCCAGCTGGTATCTTCATGAGCAATATGCCCTCAGCTGACTTAAAGCAGCTGGTTGAAAAAGACATGAAAGGGAAATGGCATCGTTTGCCTATGTTTGCCATAGTATAGGTATGCCTGAGTATCCATATCCACAAAGCGAATTTTCTGAGCCTCAGCTCATAATTGAAAATAAACTTCATCTCCACTATCACCTTCAAAGGTATTGCTGTTGCTTGAAAGAGGCAAGAGCAACACAAGCTGGTCATCATCTTATGAAGCTGTTGATCCAATCTTTTAACATTTTGGTGGTAGCTTTCCTTAACAGGATATTAGGGCCTGGAAATTCACACTCTATTCCCAAATTTTCTTCTTGCCTTACTTTTGCTAGAGGCACCAGACTGTTGAAATGAAGTTAATAAAGAAACTGCTTGATGCTATAATTCCTAAACTTAATAGATTGTTAGACAGTTATTTCTATAAAATGAACCAGCACAACTAAGTGTTTCTTAAGTGCTTTTTACAGCACACAAAATTGAGCAATTAGAGTTGCATTAAAATTTAAATAATAATGATAAAGTCATACATCATAATATTAACAGAGTAATTTTCCTCTCAAAGTTCTAAAAATAAAAAACTATAGTTTGATTAAACAATCATAATAAGGTTTTAATGTGCTCATTATTAACAGTATACATTTTCCCTCCACATAATGTTTTCATATAAGCAAAGAACATGACTATAAATCCAAAATAATACTCTTAATCTACTTTTTTTTTTAACATAGACAACAAAAAGCTTACATAGCTACACAGGGTCCTTTAGCAGAAACAACTGAAGACTTCTGGAGAATGCTCTGGGAGCATAACTCTACAATTGTGGTCATGCTCACTAAGCTACGAGAAATGGGCAGAGTAAGTACTGCTCTAATATTCCTTTACTAAAATGTTGGTTAAAGCAGCTCTTTCATTCAAATATTTTATTCTTAGGAATATCTAAAGATGAGAATTTTGGTTCCATCTTCTTTTGAAATAGGAGTGGCCTTCCTGGTCATAGGTGTAAATTTTTCCAATCTGTTGATGTGTTGCAATGGACAAACTAGACATGGCATGTTTTTTGTGGGACACACTGAGATTCAGCAAGAGAGACCATTGCTGTCGATTGAACAAGAAGGATCTCTTATTTGGAAACTTTGCTTTTGCAGCATCTCCTTGTAAAAATGTTTTTAAAAAGTGTGGTATTTTTTAGATCTGAACTACTTCTGTGTGTTCTGTGCTGCACATTAAAGTTTCATCCCCCAGTTTACAGTTCTAAACTAATTTCATTGGTACTCTCTCTGCTGGAAGGAACGAAGCAGTCTGCTATCTGGACAGAATTACATCAAGAGAAATCTGGCATCTGATAAGTGGAATCTGAGTTAGGCCATGTGTCCGAGAAAAGGGATTATTCAGGATGAAGCTAGTGGATGCAGAGATAGAGTAATGACTGAGGCTGGGGGGACTTTCCCCAACAAGCAAAAAGGAAGAAAACTGAAGGTGGTATCAAGATTTAAATAGAAATAAAAATTCACCATTGAAAATTAGATTAAGGATAGCTCTTGTCACTGATAGACAAGAAAACTGAGCAGAAGTATAAACAAGTTCAGATATATGGCAACCAATGAGAAACCCTTTGCAATGCAGTTTTAAAGATAATTTTTTACTCTACACCAACACAAGCAGCTTATGTTCTGTCACTGTTGACATTTTCCATTAATATCATACTTAGCTGAGTAAAAAAGGGTTTATACCAGTTTATGGTAGTGCTCTTAAGTAATAGGAAATGTATTTTACTTTGTTATTTCATAGGAAAAATGCCATCAGTACTGGCCTGCGGAGCGCTCGGCCAGATATCAGTATTTTGTGGTAGATCCAATGGCAGAGTACAACATGCCACAGTATATTCTGAGGGAATTCAAGGTTACAGATGCAAGGGTAAGTCAACATAGCATTACATTTGTTCCTGTAAGTTTAAAAAAAAATGTTTATTTCTTTCTTTTTAATGTGTTCAGGTTTTTTATTATTATTATTATTAAGAAAACCCTAGAGATATACTTTCTACAAGCAAGAATAAAAAATCAGATGAAGTTATTTTTAAATACATGGGATCTTTCTGTAGGAATGATTGACTTCGTTCAGATCTAGCATCTGGGCAGCACAATTTTATAGTTCTGAATGATTTGTGCCAAAATACATTAGATTATTTGAAGACTATTTTTCTCTTTTTCCTCATTTTCCCCTTGATTATTATTGGGTACAATTTTTGCAACATAGAGTGTTGCTTTGTTTTTGCACCACCCTTGAGGCTGAGTGAGTATGAAGGTTAATATACTGAGATTTTAAAACTGCAAAGCAAATGATATTCATATGAAAAGCTGGACAAGCTTTGCACATTATGATTTGATTTTTCATGTAGTATATTTTCAGATCTCTAGTGTATCTGCAGAGTAGATACATGCAGCTGTGACCTTAGCATCCTCATTTTCATACTTCATTTCTTATCTGAATTGCTGAGTCCAAAACTGAGTACTCATATAAGATTAAACATACATAAACTTTTAATATATATTTGGTATTTCGCAGACTTGATTTCTAACACTTTGGTCTGTGTGGCAGGAAAACATATTGCCAGCCTCTGTTTCTGTAGGCACTGTGCAATAAGACTTGTTCAAGCAAAATAGCAGGATGTAATGCCCAGGAATAACATGAGTGGCTACTTAAGAGTTGCCTGTCAGCATCTGAAATATTAGCCTTCCTCATGTTTAGCTAGACCACTGCTTTTAATGTGAACCTCAAATAAAATTGGATAATAATTGCATCAAGTCAGCCTTGAAGAATCTTTTGTTTGGTAAATGAGATTCAGCTGTAGATTTTTGTAAATTCTTACTACATTTCAAATAGAATGAAAATCAGATCCAATGTATCTACAGATACATTGGATCTGATTTTCATTCTATTTGAAATGTAGTAAGAATCATATGACTCATATCTTCTATAGCCTATTTGTGCTTAAGAGAAGTGGAGAACTGGCTCCTAGCATCAGTCTTTAAACACACTTGCAAGCAGAGATAGTCAAATCTAATTTCACTGCAAATATCCTGATAGTTTTAATTGATTTTCATTGCAAGTCTGTCTCAAGTTGGAAGAGTTATTATGTGACATAGTTCACAAAGCTCTGATCACAAAATTATAGTTATAACAAAAAGAAATAGCTGCAATTGAAGTGTCCCCAAATATTTTATATTTTAAAAAAGTCCTTTCAAGACTTTGTATTGAAGTAAAATATTTAGGCAAGTCTGCTTACCTACAGCTATCAAACCAGTAAAGGGTCAAATAATTAAATAATTAAATTGATGAGAACTAACTTTATTTAACATGATATTAATAAGCCTCTTTTAGAAAGCATTAGGCACATTGAAGGTCCTGATATAACATTTTCCTATCACATGTTATTACTTCTCAAATTTTAACAATCTCTTTATCTTGATGGTCCAAATTTTGTTAAACTCCTCAATGAGCTGACAGCACCATCCTAAATTTTCCAGTTATGCTGGAAAATTATAGCTCTTTCCAAATTTACTGGAAGAAGTGGGAAATACTTACCAAAATGTACATTATAGTTTTCCTCTAGTTAGGCTTTTGTGTCACACCCAGTTAGGCTTTTGTGTCACACGCAGTAATTGAAATAGTTTGACTGAATTGTTGCACTCAAACGAGCAAAAGCTGGAGTGATTGCAAACGTCCTCTCTCCCTCTCATCTCCAAATCTATCTGTACTGCTACAACACCATCCATGCTCTGGCAGAGCCAAGATGACCAGTTACTCCACAGGAACAAACAATGAGGCACTGTACCGGTGTAGGTGCCAGCACAAACTATCTGGTGTGGAACTCTCTTTTATTTCTGAAACTGAACTGTGAGTTGTTGTATGGTGAAATTGACCTCTGTAACTGTTTCAAGTTATTGCTTCTAACTGCTTTGAAGCTCAAGAGGTCAAATCAGTCTTATTTAAGGCTAAACTATTAGTGAGACTGTAAGAGAGTATTATCAATTCTAAAGTGTAATCAAAAGACAATTGAATATCCCCTGTGAGGAGGAAGAATAAATTCAAGCGGTCACTAAATAGGATAAAACATTAAAAGCCCACTGTGCCACACAGGGATTTGAAAGTACTTATTTTGACAACTGTGCAAACTGTCACAGTATTTAAAAGTAAAGATTTTAATAAAATTTGGCATTTGTATCTGGACTGCTGTTGGCAAGAATCTCATTAAAAGAAATCAACACTCTTTATAATGTCAGTAGCAGAGGGAGCTGTAAGAAATTGCAGATCAGTTCCCCATATGCTTTAATGCTAGTCTAACATAGACTAAGTAACTTTACTTCTCTGCTCATTAAATAACATTAAATAACAGAGGTTTATTGTCATTTCACAGACTTGCATTGGAATACTGAGTTACTTAAATCATGAAACATACTAATACAGTTGATATATACACACCAAAAAAGAAATATTTACCATTGGATCTATTTATGACAGAGAAATGTGTTAACTTTCCAGTGATATACTGGACTTAAATAAATTAGTGTCTTCCTTACTTATTCTGTCTGGAAAAAGTTACTGTTATTTAGTGTAAGTCCTATAAGGGTCATAAACTGCTGAATAGTTTCCATCTCCTTAACAGCATGTTGCAAGTAAGTCAGACTTTAAGTTTCCTTTCTTTACTTTAAAGAATGGAAGGCAATGGAATAGAACAGTTGTTTTGAAGGGAATCAACCTGTACTTGTGTATTCTTGATAAATTTATATCATCTGCCTAAGGCTACCTGGAGGATGCAATTTCATTGTGTCTTTTTTGGAGAAAATGCGATTATGGAAGCCATTGTCAGAGATGTTTGTGTTAACAAAATGCCATTTTTGGAAGTAAACATTTAGTTCTTTGTGTTGATGCCCACAAGAAATCCAATTGGGTGAATATTTTCAAACATTACATATTTGTTTAAGTGGAGAAAACAATCTGTTTCACAGATACAGGCTGCTAAATTGTCACAGGGATCTAGTGGAAGTACACAGCAGGCGTGTCCTCTTATGGAGTAGTTGCTGGTGGTCAGACACATTTTTTCTGTTTTCCTCACTTATCTGAGACACAAGAGGCAAAATTTCACAGAACCAGAGGAAATATAAAAGCAAATTATTGGGGTTTCCTTTGGTTATATTTAAAAGCACTTCTATATAATTTCAAAGGTCTGTAACAGTTGAATGCTTGTGGGCTAAGGAAAAAGAAAGAAAGATTGTTCTTGCCTCCAGCATAACTTGCTGCTTTTTGATGGGCATCTCCAGTAATAATGTTAATTTTTCATGAGTTTTACCTAGAAGAAAGTTCAATTTTTCACGAGTTTCACTTAATGGAAGACCATTTTGAAGGCATGACAGGGTAGATGCTTAGAAAACATGATGTCTAGAGGCATCAGTTAACATCAGTATCTCATATTGCCATGATTTTGAACATTACAGTCATGCAGATTGACAACGTCAAAATCCTCAATGTATTAAAATGCAGAACAAATTTGCTTTATTCATTTGTATTGCATTTTTCATGTCCTGACTTTTTACACATTAAATAGGCTGATAGCACAAGTTGGCATTTAGTAATTCCAGTAGTTTCATTATAAAAATAACTATAGTGCTGTATTCTACACTTTTAAGAAATACTGTTAGTATTCCTAACCACGGGGATTGAAGAGCTTCAGATAGCTTGTTTTGAGAAAGGAAGCCCTTCCTCTCAATTTTAACTAACTCCAAGCTGTTAGTGAATTAAATGAACCATTATTGAAGGGAAATTTGTTAAACAACTGGCTTGTTTATCCATTTTCTTCCAGGAAAAGTGTTTACCTCATAGAAAGCAGCTTACTATTAAAGATAACATCTGCAAGGAGGGCAATAACTAAACAAATCTTATCAGTGAAGCTATTCCTGCTGTGAAGTAGTTGAGCATATCTTAGAAATGGAAAGTCAGATTAGATGACCTTATTCTACCCGGTCTGTATATAAAGGAATTTGTAGTCCACAGGATTCAAAACATCGTATACCAAAAAAGTCATATACCCTGGCTGTTAAGGCTTTGGCCTCAGGCACACTTTTTACACCATCAGAATGCCAGACAACTCTCCTATGCAGTGTGGAAGAGAATCCATGCAATATTGTGAATGAATCTGATAATAATACTTCTGGGCTGATGCAAAAGCTTCAATAGTAGTACTGCAATTGAAAGAGTTTCCATAAACGTAATCTTAGCCATTCCCCAGCTCCTCTCAAAACCCTTACTTTGTGATTGTCATTATGATTATTCGCTGACCAACTTTAAGCCACAGCAACATGCTTTATCTGTGTGTTTTTTTAAAGGATGGTCAGTCCCGAACAGTGAGGCAGTTCCAGTTCACTGACTGGCCAGAACAAGGAGTGCCAAAGTCTGGAGAAGGATTTATTGACTTCATAGGCCAAGTGCATAAAACAAAAGAGCAATTTGGTCAGGATGGACCAATTTCTGTTCATTGCAGGTAAGTAAACAAAGCTTAAAAACAAATTATAAGCAGATTTGGGCTTTTTTCTAGTTGATTGTTGACTCTGGCGAATGTATTCAAACAACATTTTAGAGGTGAGCTATCATATAATGTAATCAAATAGAGGATCTAAAATGGAACAACATGAACTGCTTTATGAAATGGGAACTGTTCTGTGATATTCCATTTATACAATAAATGGTTCTTCAAAAATATGTGGAAACATTTTTTTCACTTATAAATGCCTCTAATGCAGCATAAAAGCAGTCTGGTCAGTGCTGCACACAGAAGGCATAGGAAAAGCCTTATCACAGGCTGCTACATCTGATATTTTTTCCACTAGAAATTAAAAGTGAGGCTTTTACATTGTTGGGAATTATTTGCTGCAAGCAAGCTAGTTGCATCTCAGTGGCACATTGGTAGCAATCAAGCTAAGGCAAAAAAAAAAAAAAAACCAAAAAAAACCCCCCAAACAATAAAGGTACCTATCTCATGAAAGGGGATGGAATAGAAAGTGATGTTTAGAAATTTTGCCTGTCAAAGAAATCATTGAGGTTTGAGTTGATGAGTTCCAGCTTCAGAACTTTGTGCTCATTTTTGATGTGATGACTTCCCTCCTTTGCAATTGATATGCAGATGAAAATGGCTCGCGTGGTGGTTAGAAATAATTCAGCATTTAATATTCTTGTATTTTTTATTTATTTCCTCTACAGTATTCTAGAGCCTATAGCAGATGGCCAAAAATAATATCTTTATCTCTTATGTCTTATTTAATAAATTGTTTTCTATAAATTCCATTAGGATCTTAGATACTCTTTTTTGTAATGTGAAATTTTTTTTGTAGATTAAATATTATTATTTATATTACAGAGATGCAAAATACTGACACAGGTTGCAAGGTCTTACTCCAAGCCAATACTATCATGAAGAAAAATGAATGAGTTTACTAGAGCCTAGTAAACAGAGAGAGAAAAATTTTCATCTTTCTAAAGTCAGGGTTAAACAGAAGTTGAGTTCTTTATGATCCTCTAATCTGAAAGACAGACAAAATAAATGTATTGGAATACTTGAATCCTACTTTTTTTGTGTGCCTAAATTTTTTATAGGCTGCTGAGGAGAATAGCATTGCAGAGCACTGATTGGGATTCATTACACAAGGGGGATGAAGAACAACCCAGATAAGAATAAGCCTTATTCTTCAACATTAATGAGTTTTGAGAGGACAGGGGTAATAAGGAATATTTATGCCTCTATGCAGATAAGAAAGCAAAGCGGTATTTTTATTCTAGGTTCTTTGTACCATGCACACTTGTCCACTTGTGACTACAGTGAATACTGCTTACAGTACATTACATATCCCTCCCAAATGGATGTAATCTTTCATGGTAAAATTATGGACTTCTACCATTGACTTTTCTAGAAACAAAGTCAAATGTAGTGTAACTAATCATGACTTGTTTTTTAAATGTTTTTATCATTATTGTAATGACTGTTTAGGGACTGGTAATGCTAATCATCATTGCCAGTGTTAGTCAACTTACACAAACAGGAAGTGTCCCTAGCAAATTTAGTAAGTTTGCTTATTTCTTTCAGGAAACACAAGATCCTGGATACCTGTACTTTCCTAGTCTCTGAGGAATTACTAAAATAATGCCTCCAGTTTGTACCATGATGAGTTATACAGTGAATTAAAACTCTCCCAGTGTGATTTCCTTTGGGTTTCCCTTACACTCTACAATTTTCACAAGCTTGCTTTCTCTCTTCCACAGTGAACCCCCATAACCCACAACTCTAAATTTTCTTTTTCTGTAGCATTTTTATAGCATATTTTGACAAATAGGTCAGTGTGTTGAATTAAAAAATTTCTAACCTCATGAGGCAGAAACTTAAAACTATTTAAGAGACCAGTGGGCTATTCATCTTGAAGAAAAATTTCACTTAAATTGGTATTAGATATTTGTAGTCTTTTTATTCTAGCTTTTAGCTCAAGACTGAGGGAGACCTTTTCCAGAACGCAGGCAAGATAAATTTGTAATAATAAACTTCTCTCTACAAAAAAATCAATACATCCACATAGTTCATTAAAGCATCTCAACTTTAGTTTCTAGTCTAAATTATAAATCACGGGGAGTCATAATGCATCATGAAGGATTTCTTTACTATAGAAATCCTAAGCATTTTTGGATAGGAATTGTTTTGATGTTAAAGCATGTTTGCCACTCTAAGGGGAACAGGATCAATTTCCTACAGGCTTTTCTCAAGACATTACACCTGATGACCAATTAGGATTTGCAAGCATTGAGAGGTTCCCATATTAGTTTCTCTTCCTCATTAAGTCTCTCCTGGAGACACCTGCTGATTTTTTAAGTACCCAAGCCAACAAATTAATTTCTTCTTTTTGCTTGAGATTTCCAAGTAATTTTTTTAAAGTAACAAGATTTGTCTAATACATGAGGCCAAAATCCTCTCACACATTTAGATTTCTTTTTTTAGTATTTAAATGGCAGAACAGGAGAATGTAAAATGGTAGTCTGTGTTCATTCTCCTGGTGATTTTCTGGGCTACTTAGTTTAGATCACACTGTCATCAGGTCTGTAATATACAAGCTGATTCCAACGGGCAGGTTCCAGGATTTTTCAGGATGTTTCTTAAGTTCTAGCTGTCTAATTTACCTCATCAGGTACCTTACACTACAATTGCTTTAGATGTCCAGGACTGTCATTGTATCATATAGGTAAATCACCACTGACAACATGATATTCTGTCGAGTGGTGTGTCAGTTGTTCATTGGCTTCAGCAATCTGAAGGCACACAGCCTATGCAAAATTGAGAAATCCAATTGCATATGTCTAATAGCCCCGGAAGATCTCTGACCTAGACCAAACACTGAAATACAATCATACAGTTTGAACATTCAATTTCTACGCTAGTTTTGTGAATTTGCTGGATTTCTGTCATAATTCATAGGAATATTCAAGAGTTCTTCAGGATTTCCCTGTTGTTCATGCTGTTCCATTCATCTGTCTGGTCTCATGAATGTTCAGCTTTCCAAGGTTATCTGGCTGGAGAAAATTGTGAAATTATTAGCATCAGCTGTGAGATAGATGACGAGGTGCTTGGTTTCCATCCACAGAAGTTCAGAATTAGAAAGTCTTTTTCTCTTTGTAGTTACCTGTCTCTTTTGCAAAGGATAGTTGTCATGAATAAGTGATTGTTTAATTTTAAAAGTTGACAGCTATTGGCTCTATTGATGGCAAGAATTTCCATCACTTCTTGAGGGTTAAAGCTAATAGCAGAAACATAGGACAGAACAGAGAGCAAACAAGCCACATATATACTCAAAGAATATTTTTAATACTAATGTAGACAAACATGGTAAATGTATGTCAGCACTGGAAAGCAAAGATCCAGACTTCCAGATTTGAATACGACCTGAATTGAGAATTTTCTCTGTCCGTTATTTGAATTGGACAATGTATGAACAAGTTCAATATTAAATGAACATCCATACTTCTAACTTAAAGTAGAAGGGAAAATAACACAGTGAAGATGTACAAAACAGGGCATATACTTGATGAACTAAAGTAAAGCAAGCAGTAAAATGCATTTTGGTTTCATTTTCTCCTGTCAGTTCCAATGTATGATATTGGCAACAAATGTTAACATTTGCCTTCACCACACAGTGACTATTGTATATCTGAATGAACAAACCAAGTCTTTGCAAGGAAGACTGGAGAGTCTGGATGTACTCAGTAGATGTAAGGTTAGCTTGAGTGCAGTTATTCTTTTGAATGCCATGTGGTAATTTGCTGTGGAATTTTGCTTAGTGGGCCTTTCCCCATATAGAAATTTATACACATATGGTGTGTTGTAACCACAAAGAATTTGTCAGCCAATTCTTTCAGCATTAACTGTAAAATAATATTTGTTTTTTCCTTTTATTTTCTCTTCATTTTCTTCAACAGTGCGGGTGTTGGAAGGACTGGAGTATTCATAACCCTGAGCATTGTGTTAGAAAGAATGAGATATGAAGGTGTTGTAGACATCTTCCAGACTGTCAAAATGTTAAGGACACAGCGGCCAGCCATGGTACAGACAGAGGTGAGTAAAACAGTATCCTTATGCAATGGTGATGGAAAAGAAGTGGTATTTACGCAAGCAAAAATATGCACAGATAAAGACTGTATAAAACATGCTTGCAGTTATATCTGAAGCCATATATTGGCCCTGTGAGTAGAGGGTAAAATCTGCCATGAAGGCATTGCAAGGACTATTTCCTGTTATTGCAGTAGTTACTGCAGGATGAGGAAGAAAAAAAAATCATTTCAATAGTGGATCCTAAATTATGGTAGTTAAGAAAATCCATTTGTGAAGCATCACACATTTTTATTTCATCCTTATTCCCTGGCAGAAATGTGGTAGTAAAGAAGCAGGCAAATTCTTTCTGCAGGTGGATCCACGGATTTTTTTTTTCCACCCCTGGGAGCAAGGTCTTGATTATGTCTTCAGACTGACACTGTATTATTTTCATGGTTTTTTGTGTCACCAAGCAAGTGGCTCTTTGGCCTGAAAATCATAATGTAAATTCACCATTCAGGATAACTATAGTGTAAATAATTTCTATGCTATTAGGTGTGGAATAGAGAAATAAAAAAAGTAATAAGCAGTATAGACCAGTTGCCTGGGCCTTTATGCTTGGAAATCTGTCACATCACAAAGAATGCTTAAACATTATCAGTTAATGTGCTTAATTTTTGCCATAATTTCTGAGCAGAAGAACTGGACAAAGCCAGAGCCAATAGATTAGGAGAACCAACAAAAAGGGCAAGAGAAGGGAAGCATTTTAGATCACACATTTATTAAGTATAATTTGATTGACACTGGCCTTTAAATTAAGTCTGTGAAATTTAAGATGGTTCCCCAGAGTTTGCCATTTTCCACAAGAAAATTAAACTTGTTCCATAGAAGCTGGGTAGTTCTACTTCTAAGAAGACAGCTTCATAAAAGCTTATATGAAAAATACAGATATTTATTTTTAATCTTGTCAGTTAGCCAAGTAAATCACTGTGACCATACTGAAGAGTTAATTCCATTTCTTTTCCATTACCATCATTCTTCTGGATAAGCAAAATGAAAAATGACTGCTTTCTGTCATTTTGCCTGCAAGAAATAACTAAAGTATACAGAAAACTATGCTTCTTTGAGCCTACCTGACAAATGCAGTGTTCAATTCTGCAATATATGCTCCCTCCCCCTGCTTTGACTTATTTCTATATACTACCCTTCATCCCCACTGCTGAAAGCAGAGGTGTTCTGTATGCATTTCTTCCAGGATACTGTGGCAAACAAATCTCTCATTCAGTGTCATAAACTGCCAGGAAATCTAATCCTTATTAAACAAAGCTCTTTCATGTGGACCACACGTACACTTAGAATTCAGGTATATGTGCAATGTATTCTGCCACTGTTCTAACTATTCCAGCTAACAGAAATGAAGTATGAGTAATCATACCACCTCAGTGAAGCAAATATCTGATTAGTTTCCTGGCTTACGAAAGAATTTTAATTGTGATCTTAACAACTGCAACCTGTACAGCTACCACATAGCACTATCAGAAAAATAAACAGAATCCCTGGTATTTTTGAGCAATTTCTTTTATGTTTGGGGTTTTCTAAATTTTTTACTTTTCTCCATTTAAACCAAGAATGGCAGTTAGAAATAAATATGTAGACATGCCATTTTAGTATAAGTGTGCAACATAAATAAATGTGCAAAAGGACTGCTATATGGAGGTGAGAATAACACAAACTTACAAATGTTGGATTCATCTGAGGTATAAGAAAATTTCTCACCACATTAAACTTCTCTCTGTTTCCAGGTATAGGTTGAAATGAAGTCTGTTTTATGTGAATAAGGTCCTTTAGCTCCATATTTCTCCTTAGGTCTTTTTCTTGCCACAGGCCAAGGTATCTTCATATCTTCATCAAAGCCTTTATTACTGAAAGTTTGGGATTGCTTTTGGTTTCTTTACATGATTTTTAACCTGATGGCTTTCCATACAGAATTCCATATTCAAGCTGTGATGGCCCTTTTTACTTAGTGTTTTGTATTAGCTGTAGAATTCATTGTTTATTTGCTACTTATTTTCAAATACATGGGGGGAAAGCATACTAGCATGTTCCTATCATAAGGAAGCTTTATGCTGGTATTGTTTTAATCCAGAATAACAGACTGTCAGTAGGTGGGTATATAGTCTCTGCACAAAAAGAAGCTGCATTCTGTGGATTTTTTTTTTTTTTGCATTAAATGAGTGTCTGTCTTCATCTGTTGTAACTCAGAGAGGTTTTCTGTTGGTGTCAGCAAGTGAATATTGCTGAACTGCAGATGCCTCTGCAGTATATTTGTTTATAGCTACAAAATATTCACTATTATTTGAAAGAAATTAGAAACCTACCAACAAGCTGACTTTTTGATGCATTTGTTTTCTATTTTTCTTTCTCTAGGATCAATACCAGTTCTGCTATCGAGCCGCACTGGAGTATCTGGGCAGCTTTGATCACTATGCAACATAAAAACCCATTGTGGATTTTTATTGCAGGCCCTTTAAGATCCAGAGAGCCGCTTCTGAGCCATACAATGTGCTTTAGAAGTACTTCTTAACTCTTAGCTAAGGAGCAATTATTGGGGATATATAAAATAAAAAATAATAAAAAAAAAGAAACAAATGAACAAAATATTGGGGATATATAAAACAAAAAAACAACAAAAAAAAACCCCACCCAACAAGAAGTATTCCATGTGGACCAAGAATTCACAGTTTAATAACCTAACCATAATAAAAGAATCCTGACCACTGAGGCGTCTGAAGGATCTCATTTACAGATACCTCAAGGGTTCGACATTGGTTGAAGTTAAAGGGAAGAGGAAATTTAATCAGAAAGAGTGATCATCTTATTCAGGATTACACAATTTTGCAAAGAGGAGTTTTGAGAACTGCAGTTCAGTGCAAGTGTTTGTTGCAGGCTTGGGTACTGGCTTCTCAAACAAAGTGGACTCTTTACTTCAACATCACCGTTTCCCATCATACTGCTCATAATAACACTTAAGGGAAAATGTGGGAATGTTTAAAAAGAAAGTCCTTGATTTAGTTTTTTAGTATTGTAAAGATACTGCTGACCTGTGCTTCATTTTTAACTGTGTAAACTTTTTCCTTTTTTTAACAAGAGTTTATCATTCGATGAAGTGAATTAAAGAAAAGGTTGCATAACTGTTAATATTTTTGTTTAAAAATGTAGATTTTTTTTTAAGCTGTAGAACTGTTATCTGTAATATTGTGCTGTAGAAATGTTAGATACTTTGAAAATTTGCACATTTTTGTGCAGTCCTACAGTACCACAGTCTTGTTAGATATGAATTTTGTAGTTTTATTTGGGTTTTTTTTTCTTTAAGAAAATATTCATTGTAATCAGTTAAATCAAAATGGGGCTTTTGGTTTATTTTGGAATCAACAGGGAGGCGCAAAGTATAAAGATGCTGCTAGCACATACACACACACGCACACATATGCACATGCACACTCACACCCTCTCTCTTTTATATATATATATATATGTATTACTGTCTATCCTTTTTTGACTCTCTGTAATAGCTGCAGAGAATACAGATGGATTCAGATACAGTTTCACACACATGCCCATAAACATATTAGTCTTTACATACCTGGATTTATGAAAGCATTGGGAAAGTTTTTCCATATACTGCAATTATATCAGACTACAATTTGATCATCTCTGCATTTTTAGGTCCATAAACTTCTGTTTGAAAGGGAAGTGAGGAATGCACATCATTGATATTTGAATGCCATCTCTATCCCAAATAATATTTCTGTCCACATTTCCACTTGAACACACACACATGCACACATACAGAGCACACACATGCACACACGCACACAGAGTATGTGATTTAGGCTTCAAGTGAAGTTCAATATTTGTAACACTATAGTGCAATAAGAAATCATATTATTAAATGTAGGAGGTGTGCATGTGGGAAAGGTCAGTGCATATCCCTTTAGGAGGGGAGAATGTTGTAATATACTAGGTATTAAGATGTTTTAAAATTGTATTCAATAGTATACTGTCTATAGTGTGTGCTATATAATTTACATTTATCGTATGTAACAGGGCAAAGCCAAACACACATTGCTCTGTGAAATCAAACGTTTTGTGGCATACAGCATTGTTTGGGGATGCTGGGGTTTATTTTAATTTTACATTTAGAGTGCCTTATATTTGATGCCTATTTTGAATAGTATTTCTTTAAGTTAGCCTTCATTTGTATTTAGTTTAGTTTGTTTATATATCTGTTATTCTTTTCAAACATTTTAATACATGTACCAGACAATTTTGAAAAATATGCATTTCCAGTTTCTAATCAAGTATGGATGGTAATAAATGGTAACCCAAAACACATAGGTAGTCAAGGCCCTTTATCTTTCCATATTTCTAATAATGGAATAGCTCACAAATTGGAAATCTATTTCTGGTTAGCTTTTCAAACCTACTTTGTCACCGGTTATAGTGTTATCTGTCATTGCCAAGCTGTAGCAGCACAGTAGCAGCAGCTGACATCAGCAGTGCTTATGCGTCTTCTTTTTTCTTTTCTTTTCTTTTTTTTTCAAATTTATTTTGGGCCAAGTCCTGCTCATTCACTTGTGTCAACAGATTGCTAAAGTCAAACCCTTGCTTTCAGTGGGAAGGTTCATGTAAGGCTAGCAAGACTGAGCCCACATGACACATTGGAGATTGACAGATTTTATTCCAGGAAAAAGGAAAACTGTCTAAACAGCACAAAGTACTTTTTGAGACTCTTTCTAAAATGCCATTTACATTGACCTTGGTCACCATGTGTTCTGCCATTGTTAGTACATCAGTATGAAATGATGCTTCCTTTGGGGTTTCAAATAGGAGCATTGCTGTGGCTTCTCCATGTGGCCTCAACACCTTTAGTTCTTCTTCCAATTTTCCCACTCCTATGAGAAATAAAAATAAGAAAGACCAAATTCCAGAAATTGTATTTGAGCACTTTTGTAATGAAAAAAACAACAACCCAAACCAAAAAATCAAAACAGAAATATAAATAAATATATATATGGAATAGAAGTATTATAGAAGGCTACCTCAGAATGAGATTCTAGAACTTACATCTAAACCAGAGAAGAATGTGCACTATGTTTCTTTCTCGTCTTCTTTCTTGGTTTATACGTTGAAATAATTATTGAAATGCCAGGTTATGTAGTGTGGTCGTGTTATTCAACTCAAATATAGGAATTCAGAAATACAAAACAAAGTGTCATTTTGAAAATATAGACTGAAAAAGGTTCCTGCACACTGGATCTGTACACAGATCAGTGCATTTTCCCTATCAGACTGTCTTGCAAACTCCAACAAAAATAAGGGAGTAAAAGAAATACAAAAAGCAGAGGCAGTTTGTGAGAAAAACTGTTGTATAATTAAATACTCCTTTCAGGTTTTTTGTTTCTTATGACAGCTCTTAGCATCATTGATGTGCATTCCACTTTCTGTATTCTAATATATGCATTCTACAGTTAATTTAAATTGTGAGCATCTTTGTCTACATACATCATACATTTCCAAGCTTAAAATTGGTTTCATCAGCATAACCAGTACGGTGCTATTATTTACGTTTGTATGTGTAGTTATGTCTAATTTTGTAATTAGTTGCAATGGGAAAAAAACCCCACAAAATATATAAAAATGATTTATACAAAAGTTTAATTTAGCTCTTTTTAAAAAATTTATTTGTGTGGTTAGATAGCGGAGAAGATGGCTGGAGGAAGGAGTGACCTTCTAAGGAGATTTGCACTTTCTATATATACCTTTGTACTATGCACTGCCCTATTGATTCTACACCCAATAATAACTTGAACCCATCTGTAAGAAATTGCTTACAAAATCCACTTGTATGTATTTAAAAGACACAGAACATATAAAAAGGAAAAAAAAAGCAACTGCTTTTTTTCTTTGTTTCCTTTTATTCTCTCCCATTTTTCTTTATGTTTATTTTTCTTCTTTCTTTTTTTCTTTTTTCTTTTTTGTTTTTTATTTTTTTTTCCCCTTGGTGCCCTGATACTCCACAGATATCAGAAGGCTGCAGGTCTCATTATAACCATCCATTATGTGGCTTTGCCATTCAAGCTTGGAGTGTCTTTACAAAGATAATAAAACTTGTGTTCTTTGCTCTTGTTTTGGATGCATAGACTGAAAAACTTTAAAAAATTACCTTGTAAAATGGCTTGTTAAAAAAGATACAATTACCTCTAATTAGTAGTACGCGTAAATGTTTTACAGAATGAAAGGCGTGCTTTTTATTTTCTTACTTCGTTACATTGGTGGCAAAAGGAAGTCTGTATGAAAATCAGTTCTTTGCTGACACAAGTTCCATTTGTTACAGATGAATTCTAATAAAATGTCAGTGTTATGCAGCCCTGGTCTTCTTTCTTAAGCAGTACTTTTGAAATCAGAACTTGTTTGGTCCCTCTTGGTGATGAAGGAGTTTAATTGAAACTACAAAGCAGTCATTAATCTTCTTAACCAGCTGCTGGACAGTGGAAAATGCATTCTTAGGTTAGCAAATAAATATCATCTTCAGCAGCAAGCTTTGAGCCAGCATAGGCAAACCCTTTGGCATAATTTCTTATAATTTCACGATTTTAATTGAAATTACCACACTTTACATGCCTCTGGAGTTCCCCTTTGTGCTTTAGAAATGTATCACTACACTGAGAAGATAGATTCTTCTCCATTCATAGGTGCAACTCAAAGAGAGCAAAATATCCACAAATTTGTGGTAAATTATGAATTTTTAATTCCTGCAGATTTGGCAGCTTCTGGGGTAAATCCAAAGTCACTTGTCAGAATTCAGTCCCTGAAATTGTGATAAGCTGTCATGAGTTTTGACTGATTTCTGTTATGCACTGCATATGCAGTGAGTGCAAATGTGAGTCTTTGAGGCTACTATCCAAATACTGTGGTAGAGTTTTTTAACATGTTGGAAAAGTTTTAGATGAATGAACACACCAGGTGTATCGAAGCAAGCTACAAGGGGCATGGCATGGCAGTCTATACAAAGAAAACAAGTCTTGCTCTGCCTGCTTGTTTTGAAAGAAGGCAGGTTCTGTCTCCAAGATTACTTTGTAAGGGAATAGAGTCTATTAGCAATTAGTATTAAGTACATGTTAATAAAAAATTCTCTGTGCTGGAAGGATGTGCAAGACATTAACATTAGGATGATTTCTAAGAACGTGTATTGTTCTTGGCCTAATTTCCACTTGAAGATGGTGATAATAGTGTAAATGTGAAGCCTTGGTATTCTTACAGAGGCCTATTAATGTTTTTCCACTGACTTCTGTGGATTTTACAATTACTGCATTGCAGGCTGCCTTTGACTTGAACCTTTTTTGCGTAGTCTGTGCAAGGTGGTTTAGAGCTGTGTTATGTAAGGGTTTCTTTAACTATCTGAGTGGCTTTAGATGGTACCCTTTAATGTCAGCATTGACTTCTTTGGATTTTCCTGTTCTGTGCGTCTAGCATGGACCATAATAAAGTGTGAAAATGAGTATTGACAAAAATATTTGGCTGTGTATGGCTTAATAACTTCTAAGTTAATGGGGTTTTAACAAAAGCAAGTTCTAATTCATTACTAACATAGAAAAAAGATGCCGTGTACTTTGAGATCATTAGTGTTCAGAAATGCTGTTGAGATGGGAAATTAGTCTATCTCAAAGCAAAGCAATAGCTACAGATCTTCAAACACAATAACATTTACATCTTTCCTACATTATCCAATCACTTGGACCAAATTCCCAAATTTACAGAATCTTTAGTGTTCATTAGTATCTCTCCAAATGGGTCAGTCCTGATTTTAAGGTAATAAGGGATTTCCATCTATAAATTTACTCATTACCTGCTCTTCCTAGTCTGTGCAGATGGAAGTGGGACACAAGGGAGCTATTGGTAATGGAATAAACAAAGTACTGAAAAAGTAATGATAAGGAAGGTATGAAAATAAATCATTCCTTAACCAGTGACCAGAAGAGTTCATTAACAACTGGATCTGTACCTAGTGATCCCTGAAGAACATTATAGCCATCACTGGTCAAAAACAGAAAAGGAAAAAATCTTTCTAGAAATTGCTGTTCTTTTTTACTTCAGATGCAAACATGCTCTTTCCCTCCCACACCTCTTAACTGGTTTTATAAGCAGAGTGAAGTTAAATGATTTTTCACAGACTTTGGAATTTTGAGGAAAATAACCAAAAAATTTGCTGAAGTGAAAGCCAACATACCATTGATAAATCACTTCCTCTTCCACAACACTTAACATGAAAAAAAATGTATCTTGCCCATGGAATTGCTGAATTCTATGAAATAACTTTGCATTTTGAAACCTTGAAATATGATGGCTTTAGCTAATGAAACTTCAACAGCACTGAATCGAATTGGCAAAAATGTCCACAGAAGATACCAAATATTGTCAATATTACTTTCACTGTCAAAGAATATCTTTGAAGCAATTTCAGAAGTTTGAAAGACTGGTATTTTTATCATTTTTTCACTTTGCATGGGGAAACAAAACACTGATGAAGTGTGAGGTCATAGCAAATTTTCATGCAAAGACCTGTGGCAAATTTATATTGTATGTTTAAAATTTAATTTTCGTTTACATTTTTTACTACATTTTATTTGTTTATTTTAATTTCTTCCCCTTTTTCTCAAGGACTATCTATTCATGCAGTGCTGCAGCTGCTGCTGCAACTGTTTGGAAAATTACTTGATTCAAAACCTAAAGGATTTTAATATCATAGCTATGTAAGAGATTATATGATATATAATTATATTATATATCATATAATATTCAAGACAATTTCTTTTTATACTGTCCTGTGTTTTCAACAAGTTGGTTCTGTCGTCCAAAACTGCACAAGAAGAGCACCACAGTAAGACACAAAATGTTTTTCTATCACTAATGCAATGAGTCAAGATGGAAGGAAACATCTGCTGACTAGCTTTCAGAGGAAAGCAGAATGATAACCTGCAAATGAGACATTGTAGTGAATAGAGATCATTTTGCATCTAGACTATAAATAGGATGCTTTTGAACTCAAAATGCATTCAGCTTGCTTCTGTCAGCAGAAGTCTTAATTATTGTAGCTGGAACAAGCAAACATCCTTTCTTTGCCAATAAAAGTACTTCATTGTATATTCAACAGCCTTATTGGATATAGAATGTAAACCTTTAAAGTCAAAACTGCCTGTAAATGCCTTTCCTTCTCTCATACATAAAAACAAGAGAACAGAACACAAGATTTTCTCCATTGGAAGAAATTATTTGAAAACACATCAAAGTTTCTATGCTTCCGGTCTTCAAAAATCCAGTTTGCTCTTAAATCTAAGTGAACTGTATAAACTCAGCATTCTACTGTAGCAGGCAATTTACAAAGACAAGTTCTCATCCATGCAGTAAAACAAAACAAAATATCATCTAGAAGCTCCAGGTAGGATTTTCAAGTTCACAAGCCACTTCAGCACCATAACTGACACTGAATCCAAACCAACCAGCTTGCACTACCACTGCAAGGCATCTAGTTCAGGCTTTGTGGTACTTTAAACTAAGCACACCAAAACCACCAGAAATAGTGACTGTTGTTGAGTACGTCACTGAATACAGATATGGCAAAACAATAGTCTTTCACTGGCAACAACAAAACCATGTGCTTCTGTTTCACACACAATTCTTATCAATGCAACGTCCTCTCACCAGTCCACACTTCCAAAGAGTATTTTGTGAGCATTTCACACATCCACACATCCTGTCTGGATTCATTTCATTCCATTTTTTCCATAAAAGTTCCCTATTCAATTTTCATCAAATGCTTATTTATACTATTTATTTGATTATTTCATTTAAAGCTTAGACCCTCACAGTTCTGGAGAATACTTACCCGATTTACAGCACCTTGCAGAAAACTAAAATGACAGATTGAGGCCCAAACCCACATACCTCAGCCTAGAGGGGGGAAACACATTCCGTCACATTGTAGAATAAGGCTGCAGAGTAAGTCCTATGTAATCCATAGCCATCTGAGCAGCATATCAGAATGGTGAAGTAGATCTCTCTCTCTCTTCTTAGATAAAAAAGAGCTAAAATGTAGACTTCTATTTAAATCTAATATAGGTATGGGAAACAATATTCCAAGTGGCATTTGGGGTGGTTTCTGTTTGGTTCATTTTGATTTGATGGTTGTAGGGCTTTTTTATAAAAGACAATATTTATTCAAAAGCAGAAGTTGGGGGTTTTCAGAATTTGGGTGGGTTTTTTTGTTTTGTTTTGTATGGTATTGAGTTGGTTTTCCTCATAGCAACTTTTATGTTACTTTGTTTTAGATTTGTGACTGAAACAGTGTTGATAACACACCAGTGTTTTACTTACAGCAAAGCAGTGCTCAGGGCGTTGAGGTCATTGCTCCATTAGTCTGGGGATGTACAAGAAGTTGGTAGAGAACACAACTGGGACAGCTGACCAAAGAGAAATCCTATACCAAATAATGTTGTGTTTGTCAATAAAAAGGGGAGTAAACCAAGAAGAAAGATGGATGTTCTGAGTTAGGCATTTGTCTTCCCAAGCAGCCATTGCGTGTGATGCCTTGCTTTCCTGGAAAGGGCTAAATATCTGCCTGCTGATGGGAAGCAGTGAATTTCTTTGTTTTCACATGCACCATCTAGTCTGCATGTGGAACAGTCTTTATCTCAACCCATTTTTAATTTTGCCCCTCCGATTCTCTCCCCATCCCACTGAGGGGTGAAGTGAGCAAATATCTGTATAGAGTTTAACTGCTGCCTAGGATTAGCCCACAGCATTTGGCTATAGATTTTTATTGGTAGTTGTAACCTCATTGACATTGACCAGAAATTTCAGATGATCTTCTTGGGGACACAACTGCAGAGAAACATTGCAGACTCTGTGCAGAAGCAACAGAAAGAAAACAATGGTCAAGCACAGGGGTTACAAAATGGGAAACAGAATATTACTGTCTAAAATCTAGATAAGGTGCAAGGGATAAACACTGCAGCAAAGATATTAACTCTATTAACTTTAACTGACTAAAAGTCAATTTTTGCAAATACTATAGAAAAGTACAAGTCTACAAATAAACCTCACAGATGAGGACTTTGGTGCCTCAGTCAAGAAGACATTGCTCTTGCACACAGTACTCACATGAATGCATCACCAGCATTGGTGTCTCTAGCTAATTGAATAATTAATCCAAGGTGGAAAGCCTCTTCAACGAAGTGAAAGAGCTACTATCCTTCCTGCATGCTACTTCTTAGATCAAATGCATGTACAAATACATTTAAGATAAGAGAACACATTTTAAGCCTTTTAAAAATAATTTTAAAATTATGAATATTTATTTCTTAAATAGATATAAATTAACAATCTAATAGAAAACAAAATCCTGTCTTCAAGAAAATATTTTAATTTCCTGTTTTGATTTCCTTACTAATGAAATTTTAGCTAAGTTATATCAAATAAGTAATATACCAAATACAAGATGCTTGGTAAATATCTGATGTTTGGTAATTATTTAAGGAGGTGCGAAAAAGTTTGTGTAGACTTTTTATATGTCTGACTCATTTAACACATGCACTCTTTAGAAGTAAGGAAAATGAACATCAGGGCTCTGTGCACAGGAAGGATTTTTCATCTCTTAAAATTAACAGTACTACATTGAAAATTAGGGAAATAGAATGGATTTAGAAATGCTGTTAATTTATTCCTTCAAAGTGTTTTGTTACATTACTGTTCCTTGACAATGTCTTCTGAGGACCCAGCTGGACAAACTCCTTTGCCTGATGACAAAATTGTTATTTCAAACAAATAAATAATATTTTGTGTGATTGTGTTAATTTCAGAATTGCTAGAAGTAAATTCTGAAAGGACTAAAAGAGTAATTGCCTGATGAAAGTTGTGTTATTTTGTATATATACATGATCTGTTCTACACAAGATATTGCAGGAAGAAAAGTTAGATAGGCTTTTGCATTACAGGTTTTTGGAAGTCTTTCATCAAGTCTTTCATCAAATGGAATGTTAAAAGCTTAGACATGTTAGAAGACTTTCTAGTGAATTTGCTCACAGAAGCAACACACAGTTAATTACACACGTTGGTTTGGTTGCGTTTTTCGTTGTTTTGTTTTGTTTTTTTTTCTGTTTTTCTTTTCAAAAGAAGAGAGAGAGATGTATGTAATAAATTCTGTTGCTGGCATCCACTCTAGGTAGTTCCTGGTATCACTTTAGTATGATTTATATTTTGCCCTTGCTCTCCTTTTAATAGCTATAAGAGGGAGATTAATATCAATGTGCTTTGGCTATTTTGACAGAAATTTCCTCTGGGCAGAGATTTTACTTGCCAATAAGCACACACCTGCATCAATCACTATAAAATACAAAAAAATTATTATTTAATGGGATGCTACAGAATCAAATAACATAAATTCAGAAACAACAAGCTCAGGCAAATCCTTGGAAAATGGAGAGGCAATGAAATTTAATGTCAACATAAACTTCACAAAGTTCTTCCCTCCCTCCTTCATCAATCCAATAGGATACTAAAACGATTATTGAAGCAAGTTATTTTATCAAAGGGAGGAGACAAGAAAGATAAGTTTAAAAAAAAAAAAAGGGGTAGTGGATTTTTTTCCTCTTGGTACTAGTTAATTAGCAGTTCTCCATATCTGGCAGAAAAGGAAGCTGTGGAGGAAGCTTTGAACCAGATAACTTGATGGCTTTATGGAAATACTTAGAATGGAGTGGTTTCGAAAAGGTGATGAAAGATTTTTTCCATTGACATATGTGTGAACATAGAGCAAAACAAGTAACTTTTTCTACAAGGAAAGCAATATCTTCTAGATGAGCAAAAGATGTAAAAAGAATGGACGTCAGAATGTTTGTCATGAAGCAAAAGCTGAGTGTGTTCTGTTTTCAAAGTTGTATACAATGACTGTGGAACAACTTACAGATTCCCACGAGTCAGGAAAATTTGAAGAGACTACATCTTAATCAAAACCCTGACCCACCAGAACTATGTGGTGTGCCTATTCTCCATGGCAGAGCTGAAGGCTCTCATAAACACAAGGTTTCACTCATTATAGAATTATGACAGGTTTCTCAGCCTCTTCCATATTATATATACATAATGGAACAGTTTATATTTAGCGTCTTCATACAGCACTTACAGGCTGGCCAGAGTATCAGACACAGCCAGCATAACTTTAGGAGGGGAAGGTTGTGTTTGACCAACCTGGTGTCCTAGTGACTAGATGACCGGCCTGGTGGATGCAGGAAAGGCTGTGGATGTTGTCTATTTGGACTTCAGCAAGGCCTTTGGCACTGTCTCCCACAGCACACTCCTGGAAAAGCTGGCAGCCCACGGCTTGGACAGGAGCACTCTGTGCTGGGTTAGGAACTGGCTGGATGGCCGGGCCCAGAGAGTGCTGGTGAGCAGTGCTGCATCCAGCTGGGGCCAGGCACCAGTGGTGTCCTCAGGGGTCTGTGCTGGGGCCAGTTCTGTTCAATATCTTCACTGACAACAAGGATGAGGGGATTGAGTCTTTCATTAGTAAGTTTGTGGACGACACTAAGCTAAGAGTGTGTGTTGATCTGTTGCAGGGTAGGAAGGCTCTGCAGAGAGACTTGGAACCGTTGGATAGATGGGAGAGTCCAATAGGATGAAGTTTAATAAATCCAAGTGCTGAGCCCTGCTTTTAGGCCACAATAACCCCCTGCAATGTCATAGGCTGGGGACGGTGTGGCTGGAAAGGGACCTGGTGGTGCTGGTGACAACTGACTGGACGTGAGCCAGCAGTGTGCCCTGGTGGCCAAGAAGGCCAAAGGCATCCTGGCCTGGATCAGGAACAGTGTGGCCAGCAGGAGCAGAGAGGTCACCCTTCCCCTGTACTCGGCACTGGTGAGGCCACACCTCGAGTGCTGTGTCCAGTTCTGGGCCCTCAGTTTGGGAAGGACCTTGAGACACTGAAGCACGTCCAGAGGAGGGCAACATGGTTGGTGAAGGGTTTGTGAGGAATGACTGAGGGAGCTGGGGGTGTTTAGCCTTGAGAAAAGGAGACTCAGAGGTGACCTTATCATTCTCTACAACTCCCTGAAAGGTGGTTGTAGTCAGGTGGGGGTTAGTCTCTTTCTCCAGACAGCAACTGACAGAACCAAAGGAAACAGACTTAATGTGCTCCAAGGGAAATATAGGTCAGGAAAAAGTTTTTTTACAGAAAGAGTGATAAAGTTCTTGAATGGCTTGTCCAGGGAGGTGGTGGAGTCACCATCCCTGGATACATTTTAAAAAAGACTGGATGTTGCACTTGGTACCATGGTTTAGGTGAGGTGTTAGGGTACGGGTTTGAACTTGATGATCTTGAAGATCTCTTCCAACCTAGTGATTCTGTGATATTTGTACCTCACAGCCCATAATGGCTCTTTCTGTAACAGTTCTATGACATGCTAAGATATTATTTCTGTGTTGTGCCTGTAAACTGTGCAATGTTTGCCTATGTATGCAAATATTAATTTGTCTACTCAATATTTTAAGTCAGTGTTTAAATTCCTTCAAGACTATACTCAACTGCCAGCTACTTCAGATGCTAGTGTATTTAACATCTAATGCAACAAAGCAGCTCAAACTCAAACTGGGAATCTTACGGAGCAATTCTCAAAGTGACTATTCCCATGCTCTTTTTCTCAGTTCAGTCCAATATTGTAGGTAAGTTCAGAACAAATTTTAAAACTTCAGTTACAACATGCAGTGGGAGGTGGAGTGCAGATTTGATGAATAGCACAGATACCCAATGGAAAACTGGTAGGCTCCTGAGAATTCTGGGATAGCTGCAACTTATTTTTGCCACCATTCTCTTTGCCCAAGTGAAGGCAATTCTAATTTCCAGGCCATTTCTTATCAGTAACATAAGGGCCTTCTACGTAAGCATAAAACAGAGGAAAACCTACCTCATGTTATCAGAGGAATTTGGGAAATTTCCTCTCAAAGCATATGCAATTCCTGCAGGAGCATCTGTCCATTCAGGGTATCAGCAAAACAACTCAGTTGAGTTTGCACCCTCCTTGTAGACATGGGTTAGCTTTAAGCTGATTTATTTCAGCGAAGTCATAAATAATGGAATCATTAGGATTGCAGGAAGTTTCAGGTCACCCAAGAAATTGAATATTGTTTTTCCCAGGTGATATTTAGTCCAGAGGTGATTAGAAACTACATACTGTTAAAATTATTACTTGGTTTGTTTCCAGTAGGACTACTGAAATTTAGTTGGAGGCCTGTAGCTAATGATACACTTCAGTCAGTACTGGGTCCAACCCTGTTCAATATTGCTGTTAATGAGCTAGATCATGAAGCAGGATATACCTCCAGAAAGCTTGCTGATGACACCACTGGGAGTAGGGACCAGACAACTGTGATGCTCATCAGAACCTCAACATAGCAGAGAAATGAGCTAACAAGACCCACATGGAGCTCAAGAAAGGGAACTGCTAAGACTTGCACTTGAGAAGGAATGAATTGCAGCCATTTGTTTGGAAAGTAGATTTACATAAAAGGCCATGGGGTCCCTGGTTGTTGCCAGCTTGAACAGGAACCACAAATGGGCCCTTGTCACAAGAAATGCTAATAGTATCCTGAGAAGCATTAGGCAAAGGCTTGCCGTCAAGTCAAGGGAGGGAACCCTTACCCTCTGGAGTACTCTGTCCCCTTCTGGGCTCCCCTGTACACGTGACACATGGACACACTGAGAGCCCAGCAAGGGGCCACACAGATGATGATGCATGGGAGCACAGGAACATCTCTCCTATGAGGAAAAGCTGAGAGAGCTGGGACTGTTCAGCTTGGAGAAATTAAAATCCAGAAGGATCTGACTACTGTATATACATGCCTGATGGGAGGGTGGCAAAGGTGATGGAGTCAGGTTCTTCTCAGTGGTGTCCAAGGACAGGACCAAAGGCAAAAAAAAAAAAAAAGAAACAGGTAATTCTGTCTGATTGTCAGATATTTTTTTCATGGTAAGATTTACTGAGCCCTGACACAGGACAGTATCCAGTTGAGTAACTCCAAGGATAGCAATTCTACCACCTCTCTGGGCAACCTGTAAATGGTAATCCTATGTGAGCAGTGGGGTTGGACCTGTTGATGTCCATGGGTCTCTTCCAACTGTAACTATTTGTATATGAAACATAAAATCCACATTTTAGAGAAGAACCATAAGCTCTCTAGGGTCAAGTTTCTTATCTCACTCAATATCATTTTCAGTTTTTGAATTTCAAAACATAACAAGACAAACAGAACAATTTTTTATTTAACACACATTTCTCAGGAAATGAGTGTTGACTGCCTTCAGTCATACCATCACGTGTATACCTCCACAAATGTGTATTTATTGTGCATGCATGAACACAGTACTGTTGTTATTAAAATTTGTACTCAAAGATGTTCTGTTTATTTTAGCTTTACAGAAAATTTGTGTCATTTATATTTTTCTTTTTAGGTGCTTGATCTGTTTAAACAGGACATTTTAGTAGCATCATTTTTAACTAGAACCTTTATTTCATCCTTTCTCCTTGGTTCTGAGAGACATTTTATTTACAAAGGAAAATTTCTTATCTTGTCAAAATCTTGACTAAATTTTCCTTCTCAGAATGCATTTATGTTTTCCATAATGATTCAATTGTGAAGTGAGATTAGGGGAACCAGATAACATAAAGCAGATCATATACTATCCTTACTCTTACCTCTGAAAATTAGTCCAGTATTAGAACTTCTATATACCTTTCTTGCACAAATGATTCAGTATTTTTAAGAAAACAACTGAAATAATTTTCCTAATTTTCAATTTCTTATCTGCTCAGAAGCTTCTATTTTACTTTCTAGAGTTCCTCCAATATTTTTCTAATAGGATAGAGTCTTATGATTGAAAAAAAATTTGTTTCATGTGTCATGAGCATGAGGAAGTGGGTATGCTTCAGCCCTTCCACTCCCTTTTGTGTTTCTGTTCATGTTTTCATTAGCTATTTGCTTTCCATAAAAATTGGTGGTTTACAGGCAGCTTGTTCAATAGCTCTTTGGATATTGTCTGGCTTTGTGCCTGTGCAGATGAGAGGGAAAATTGAAAGCAATTTCCTTGGAGGAGTACTTTTTGCCATAGTTGAAGACCCATAGGTTTTTGTATTTGCCTGATTTAAAGCCATGTCCAGAGGTTAAAATGAAGACTAATGCAAACTGAAGTCTTATGCCACTTAATTAAAACATCTGCACTGTTTTCTTTCACTTGTTCTGACAAACAAGTTCCTAGAGCAGAGATTTGGTGTTTTCCAGATTTTGTAGGGTGCGGCATTCTTAGAAAGGTCTTAATATAGTGCACCAAATGTACACATTGATAATGCTTCTTTTCTTTCTTTGTCTATATTTTTTTTCAAAGAAGAAAAATAAGTGTCTATCTCTTGTGATTTCAGGGGAAGGAATGGAAGAATATGCAAGCAGGCTGTTTCTAGGGAGAAAAGAGACTTGTTGCATGCAATGCCTGTATTAGAAAGTCCTTACCTTAACCAAAGCACTTTGTGCATGGACTTATGTCCCACAGAGCTCAGAACTGTCAAGTTCCAACTGCTGAGTGGTAACCTTCAGCTTGGACACAACAGGCTGCAACAGGGGAGGTGGGGTATGAAACGGGTAGCTAGAAAAAAAAAATCTCCACCCAAATTTCTAATGTTTCTTCAGAGAAAAAAAAGGATCATCTTGATCAATTGCTTTCTGAGTGCCCTTGCCCCAAACTGTCCAGACCTGTAGAAATGGGTCCACTTCATGAGCCAGTTAGATGAACCAAATTTTTATTTTTTTTTTCGCTAGTGGAGTATACAATAGGACAGGCTTTTTTTTTCCTCATACTGTGGGGATCCACTAGAGCAAGTCATGCCATCAGGATGTAAAAGAGACCAACAGACTGGTCAACTTCACACTAGCTCCTAAGAAAATGAAGGGGCAAGTAGTCTTGAGAATCTTTTTTTAACACATGAAGGGTAAGAAACTGGATTGGAATAGTCAGCATGAATTTACAAAGAAGCAGTGTTATTATCAAGGAACTAAAAAGAAATGAGGTTAAAAAGAGAAACTGAAAATACAGACACCTATATTTAAATCTGGAGCTTCTTATTACAGTAAATGCACAAAATTAAATGGGAGAAACAAACAAACAAAAAAAGAAGATACACAGGAGTTGCTTGCAATTCTGAACCTCTATAAGAAAACAAAAGTTTTTGCTCACTCTGCTAGTTCTTTCTACAGCTATGAAATGTATGAACCTCAGACTCCTTTAGCCACATTCTTCCAGGCTTTGTATTCTGTTTATATGTTTACTTCCCTTCATATTCATTTATTGATTCTTTAAAAAATTGTATCAAAAATATCTCTATTTTTAAAGCTAGCATTTCTGAGTGGTCACAAGCATGTTCCTGTCTTTGAGAAAGACAGTCTCCTGGATTATACCAACATTCTCCCAAAAAGAGAGTGCTGTTACCTCTGCTGAAAGTAGGACAGAACACAACTGACACAAAGTCAGTCAGGATGATGTGGGTGTCTGTGTCCTGATGCTAGTAGTGGGGGACTGCAAGTGTGTTGTCTAACAAGAGGACAGGGACAGCCCTGTGCTGGACACAGTCTGTTCCAGCAAGCTCCAGAAGTGAACCCATGCAAGACACAGCTGAAGCCATCAGCCTCATAGCATGGGGAAGCACCACTTTTGTGCAAATGTGTTTAAGAAAGGGCAAAATACCAACCATCAAATTGAGGAGGGAGAAAAAAAAATAAATGCATGACGATCAGCCCTGTAAACAACAAGGTCAGTGAAAAAGGAGTGAGAGGAAGAGGTCCTTCTCTCCAGGTCCCAAAGCAGAAATTCCACTGCATCACTGGAGCAAATATGTTCTCTGTAGCCTATGGGGAAATCCACACTGGAGCAGGTATATATTTCCAGAAGGAAATACACCCTATGGAGAACCCATGCTGGAACAGGAGAAATGTGTGAGGAGGAAGTAGCTGAGGAAAAAACAGATTATGTACTGACCTCAAAACTACATTCCCCGTCTTCCTGGCCTCCCAGGATTGCACATGAGGAAGAGGAGATATGAGCAAGGGAGTAAAGTTGAGCCTGGGGAAGAAAAACCGGGGAAAGTATGTGTGGAGGGTTTTTAAAATTTCCCTTCGTTTCTCACTATCCAAAACTATTTAAATTAGCAATAAATTAAATTTAATTTTCTGCAGGTTGAATTTCTTTTTCCTGTGGTGATAACTGGCAAGTAATCTTCTTGTATTTACCTTGCCTCATGAGCTTTTTTCATCTTATTTTCTTCCCCTGCCATGCTGGAGGAGTAGCAGTGACAGAGCAGCTAGGTCAGTGTCTGGCAGCTGGCCAAGGTTAACCAACTACATAGGTTAATGAGAAATATTTGGGGGTTGCCACTCTTTTGAAAGTATACCTTCTCTTATGCCATGTAGATTTTGTAGCAAGTACAAAAAGGTGAGAATCATATGGTATGGAGAACCGCACTACTATGAAGTACATCTCCTTCCTTTGCTCTCTGAAGTCCAAGGATGATTAAGGTTTTCATTTAACCTCATCTCATCTCAGTCATCTGAGAAAAGTAATTAACCGAAAGAAACAGAAAAATATGCCCAAAAGTCATGATAGCAGAAATTTCAGAAATGTATTTTCATGCAGTCTCTTGCAAACACCTCTTCGGCTGGGACAATGCTGCACTGCTCCATGGTGGGGACTGCAAATATGTGGATGAAGGGAGCTCAGAAGTATGCTGACAGTAAGGGAATGAGAAACTATTCTTAAATCCCACTGAGAAACTTAGAGTGCACCTGAGAAAAGACGTGAATCTATATGGTATGCAATATGGGCACATCAGCAGCTTGGTGACTGGGTAGACACAGAAAAGAGATTGACTGCGGCAGTCAATATTGGAACAGCACTCCTGCGATGCCATGGGAAGATTCCTATCTGTAACTCAGGGTGAGAGAGTGGTTCTCTTCCACATGATCCCTCATGCAATATGGGCACGGCAGCAGCTTGGTGCCTCGGTAGACACAGAAAAGACACTGCGGCAGTCAATATTGGAACAGCACTCCTGCGATGCCATGGGAAGATTCCTATCTGTAACTCAGGGTGAGAGAGTGGTTCTCTTCCACATGATCCCTCATTCCCACAAGCAAATAACCACAAGTCAGTCACCCCCACTTTCTGGAAAGTTCTGTACCCTTAGTTTTGTTATTAGTTTCCCCAGACCTTATCACTCCCTCCCTGCTCTTCATTGGTCTGCTCTACAGTACACCATCCCAACTCCTCCCCTGTCCTACCTCCCCATTGGCTGGACTGTACCCTGACGCCTCCCATCCCTCCCCAGTTTATACATGTTGTATCCACTCCTACTTGGGGCTGAAGCTCTCAGGCTTGTGTGTCAGCTGCCTTGTGATCAGCTCCTGGTTCACTGCCCCTGACTCCCTCACCAGCAGTTTTTACCCTGCTTCTTTCCCCCCTCCCCCTTCCATCACCTGATCCTTCCTGCCCCTCTCCATAATGCCTGTACCCTCGGATTCTCCTACAATAAACTGGTGAACTGTCATCCAGCGAGCAGTCCGGCCTCTCATTGATGACAACACAATATTACTCCATCTGGGCACGGGCAGAAGGCTGGCTCAGGGAATTGGCCACAGCGTCCGGGGAAGCCTGTTTGGATTCGCAGACACCCCGTCAGAACTGGCTCGGGGCAGCCCGCAGTTGACAGCTTCTAAAAGATAAGTTTCATGTATTGCTTCCACAACCCTCCTAAGTTTCATGTATTGCTTCCACAACCCTCATTTACAATAGTAAAACTGTTGCATGTTAGGGTACAAATTAGTCTTTCATCATTCTGTTGCCACTTTAAGCAGGACACTGGTGAAGGCTTCTGTCAGTGCAGTCATTAAGTATCCATATACATAGAGTGTTATTCATGGGATCAACTCATTTAAGCAACTTAGTTGGCTAAAGCTGCGTGAAATGAATATTCAATTAAATCTGTTTTGGATCTCATTCAGATATTCAAATAAGCTAAACCTTTGGCTTGTTCATTTGTGAAATAAGGTCTTTTATATGGATGTAAAATAGCTTTTCACAATGGTTAAGCTCTGATCTCTGATCCACATATGTGTAACAACTAGAAGTAGCATAATCCAGGAATTTGAGAAGCAAGCAACAGTATCTGCACTGAACTGTTGCTCCACTGGGACTTTTCACTCTTCCAAAACCGCATAAGGCCAGACATGCTTGTCTTGCATGTCTGTACTTCAAGATAATGAAAACGCAGCATTGAAACATGGAAGAGTAGTTCCTAGAACACCTAATCTTCCTTTTCCCTTTCGAAATTCTGGAATATGGTCTGTAAACACAGACCTATATTTTTCAGATTTTCAGAGTTTTTGTCTCGTGCATTTTTTAATAGTTAACTTCAAACATTCATTTCAGAACTTTTGAAGGCACCAACCTTTCCAAAAGCAGATCCTTCTAGGCTTCTTAACCTAGGTTCTTAGCTTAACCTGGAGGTTCACATAATTACTAGTACAATGTCAGCTACACTACATTGCCTGAAAAAGTACGTGAAGTTTTGGATAAATATGAAGAACCAAGAACATGGCTACACGCTTGAACAAGGGATGACTACGTGTCTAGATGTCTCATTGTATTAGGTGAAACTCATGTCTTTCCAGTGCAACATTCAGCAACAACTAAAGAGGAGAGATATTCCACAGAAACAGGAGGGATAGGACTGCATCATTTGTTTGGTTTGGGTTTTTTCATACTTCTGGAAAATATGGTCTAGCTGGGAGACCAACATCATGGGACAAACTCCACCTGATGACCAATGCAAATATCAGTAGTTTTTTGTGTGTGGCATGACTAGAATATTTCACCAAAATGAAAAGCAAGTTGTGTTGTAAATGCTGTGGCTGACAGGAGATACAGGTGGAAGCAGGTCGAGTGTATCTCTTTCTGTGAGAAATGATAGGCAAGGGTGCTTTTACTTTTTAATTCACTGGAGGTGATAGAAAGTTACATGCTTAATGAGAATAGAATTGATGCCAGGGCTGAAAATAAAGGAATAAAGGCAATCCATCCAATAAATGCATTAATAAGCACTAACAAAAACAAAGAGCGCTCTAAATATTTTTAATGTGCTTGCAGATTTTTGCACTACATTTCCTGCCCCATCTCCCCCCCCACCGTTTTTTCCTCTTCTTTTAGTTCATTGGTTGGGGTTTTTTCCCAGAAGAATCATTGTATACTTTATTTTGAGGATTAAATTCAATTCTTTCATGGCTTAGATCGATTTAGAGAGATGAAAGGTGGTATAAAATGGGTAAATTTGCTAATTAAAATCAGATTCAAATAAGAAAACATTGAAAACCCTAGTCTTTTCAAATGAGGAACCACCACCTAATTGTGTCACTATCAGATGAAAAACATAGAAATCTAAAATAAAAATTTACCCACAAAAAAAAAGTAAACAGAACAATTGAGAACCAACTTGACAAGGCACAGGAAAGTAACTTCTTTTCCTTGATTGCTTGTTTGCTTGTTTTTGTGTCCGAAATGAAACATCAGAGCTTTCTGCTTACTTACAGTTGTGGGGATATTCAGGGAAAAGAAATAAATATGTCTGATTTAAGAAAAGGATCATCATTTTACAACCTGAATGTTTCTGGAGACAATTTTTAAAGTCCATTTAATTTCTGTTTGGTAGGGGCAGGGCATCCTCCTTATCAAAGGATCCCAATGCCAACAGGAGTAATGAGGGTTGACTGTGCAAAACAAAGGACCAGGTGTGATACTAGAAAGAAAAAGCAAGGACATCTCCTGACTGAAAAGGTATGACTAAGGCACTATGTGTGTGGTGAGTTTCTTTCTCTGTGGGTCATACCTGACACCGTTTTGAAAGATAAGAAAGATACAAAAGCAAATAGGCAAATAAAGAAGCAATTTTACATGATTTTGTGAAAATCTTCCATGTGTCTTTCTTTTCTTCCTTCCTACAGAATGCCATAGAAGATTTATATGTTACTGCAGTACTGCCTGGTGGGGTGAGTATTGGAGCCATGTTTAAAAGTTTTCTATCCTTGGAAAAAAAGTAACTTTAGCTTTACCCGGTTGAAAAATATCCACATTACTTATTGTGCTGGAACATCTTTTGACAAGTCAGATTTCCGATTTTTGCACTGCAGAACCAAGTATAGTTACAGTCTTCTTTGAAGGTATTTTCATTTTCTCTCATTTGAAATTTTCTGCCATATGAACTAATAATAATCCACAATTTCTTTCACCAAGAGAAGTCTATTACCCCAGAAAAAATGATCATTCATGCTTCAGTCATGTGATCCAATTCCTTTTTGGACTGACAACTTACCTATTGCAAAACAAACATGAATCCAAAGTAAACAAATTAATCTAAACTACTAGCAGGTTAAATAAATTCTTAAAATATAAGGTAAAAATGTACCATTCCTTTGGCTTGGCTTACATGACAAATGTTGAATAAATTATATGAAACAGAATAGGCTAATTTCTGTAAAGCCAGATGTATTGTTTCATAACATCAGAAGCAGAAGCTCTTTAGAAAAAAATCATTAAAATGAGATAATAAAAAATTCTTTCTTCAGAGTCAAAATAGGAGCCCCCTCAGATATGGCATAGAAGTTCTAGATCTTTGTTTCATCCTAGCTTTTGCACAGAGTACATCTCTCAAGAACATCTGTCTTTTGAAGTTAACTCATAACTTGAGATTTATGTATCTGAGCACAAATAGCATTATTGGTGTGCAGAGGTTTAGTCCCATCTCTCACATCCTAAGGAGGGATCAAGACATTCTTCAGCCTAATTTCCCCCAAAGGAAACCATATTGCTAGATGCTTACTATGTACTGTGCCCTTCCCCAGCATCATGAGCCCCTCACAAACAGCAGAATGATCCCTTTCATAAAACACTCTCCACTTTGTGTTAGGGTCAGCATGTTGATCAGCATTACAGAAGAGTGGTTCTACTTCCTTAGGTCCTTACATGGCTCAAACCCATAGCGTCTCACCAACTTCAAGCTTCTCTTCTCTCAGATTTAAAAACCAGGACCAGCTTCCAAAGGCTGGGTATACTTCTCATTCTCTCTGTGCAATGGCTGCTCATAGCCAGAAAATTGTATGAACCTCTGAGAAACAGAAAAGCAAAAATTACTAAATGACTTGTCTTAGGGCTTTACCGTTTCAAAATGACATGGCAGTGGGTTTGGAAACACTTGCACTTCACACTTAGCTATGAAAAGTGTTACTTTCGCAAAGTTTAAAAGAAACATTTGAGTTCAAAGAGAGCTAAACACCTGGAGAATAGGGGAGAATGGATGGACCACATGTGCAGAGAATTTCTATGTATCACTCAATATGTGAGAGTCCAGGATTTCTGACCCCCTTGTTTTATAAAACCTGTATTCTCTCCTGACTATTGTAATTGCTCGTATTTTGCTAAAAGGATAGCTAGGGGGACGGAGGGGGACAGGTCAGGAGGGGCTGGAATGTCTGGGGGCAGCAGGGGGAGTGCTAAGGTCACATCACTGTTCCGCTGGTCCCAGGGCAGGCGTAGCTCAGTGTGGGCAGAGCAGAGCAGCTCCCAAAGCTGAGCTGCAGAAGGGCCCCTGCCAGCCCTGTGTGGCCACTTAGCATCTACATCCAGAAAAAATGGATAGGCTTCCTAAGGAGCAAGGGTATTCCAAATTTCTCTACATTATTTTACTTCAGATCCTGGACAAAAACTGTTTTAAATATTATGTGTTTTACCCTCAGGTGGATTTTAATGCTGATCTGAAATGAATGGTCTAAACAACCCATTTGCTACTTCTTATTGTTAAAGTGTCACCACAACTCTTTATAGAATTAAAATATATCAAAGTAAATACTTTTCTGTATTTGTATTAAATACCCAATTGCAATAAGCCACTTTACGGGCCAGTGAACTGGAAAATGAAATTATTGTATTAATGTGACTTTTTACTTATTATAGGAAAGCAGTGTCATAAAAATGTCAGCATATGGGCTTTATTTTCACACCTGAAAGTAAAACCAAAACAAGAAAAATCTGCTGAAGTAGATTAGAAGGACATTGTTTGACTTTTTTTTTTTTTCCCCCAGCTCTGGCACTTTGTATTTAGTATCTGGAGAGGAACTGCTTTATGACTGATTAAAATAGCCTTTAAGAGAAGTCTCTGAAGAGAAAGCATGCAGACCGTTCAGCAGAGTATTTTCTTGTACACGATGACCATCATTTCCTCAGCCCACCTGGCCTCCAGGGCTCCTCACAGCAAACCTGAATCTACTCTGCCAGTCTCCAGTCTCTTGTGCCGTGCACCCAGTTGCCTTTGTTTGCTCCAGATCTACATCCCCCGAAATAGCCCCTGAAAACATACAGCCTTTAAATAACTCTGCAACATCATTGCAAGCCCCAGTGCTCCTGCCTGCCCTGCTCCTTGTTGGGGCAGTGGAATAAATCCAGCTGCCAATCCCTGCCCTGGTGAGCCCCCATCACTCTTGAGGTCTCATACACCCCAGAGGATTTTTGTGTTGAAGATGATTTTTACCAAAGTTATTATCATCTTATACCTATGTGCAGGAAAAATGTGATTTTATTTGATATCTGAGATAATCCTTCATAAGAAATAAATTAAAAACATTGGTACTGGTATGAAAAGGGACTCCAAGTTTTAATTTAGATTTGGTAATCATAATCCTGGCTGCTATAAGAAGTTTTTGTTAATATGAATTTAGTTCTTAAGAGATTTTTTTTCTTAAAACCATCTTGCTCATTAAATCTCTTACTAAACCTGATTCAGTCAAAAACTAGTATTAAGCACTGCATCAGTACAGTTCACCACTGATACAATTCCTAAAGCAAATTAATATGGGGAAAATAGTGATGATGTAAAGACACATTTATTCCTGTGATTATCAGAATTTAGGAATGTTTTGACAACTGTAGACCTTTCAGCAATATCTTTTCTTATTCATTCAACATATTTAATGAATGTTAGCAATTGCAGTTACTACTCAACTCCAAAAATTTCTCTCAGAGTGTCAAAACCTCTTACAATGCTCAGTAGATCAGAGTAACTTTGGAAACTCTTAATTTTCTTCTTTTTTTTTTTTCTTTTTTTTTTTTTGGGGAAATGTTTGGGGTGTTTTTCTCAGAAAGGTAATCATGAGCTGGCAGATACAGCATCTTAGCAATCACCAAGGCCACCAGTGGTGAATAGCATGCAAATATACTCATAAAATTAGTATATAGTAATCTACAAGTGGATGGCTTCAAATAGCATTGGCATTGTAAGATTTCTGGACTGCTGCTTAAATAATTCACAATAGAAATAAGTGTGTCAAATAATATATTCATAGTGGTTTCTGTGACTTTTTATATATGACTTGTTATATATAGTGATCTTATTTCTCTGACCTAAGTAGCATCTCTGATGACAGCAGAAAAGACCTCCCAGCAGAAAACTTAACCCAAACTTCAGTTGTGTCTTTGGTAAGTTTGTATTTCTAGGTACTAAACCGAAATATAACAAATAAGAGAAAAAACAATACTATCTGAATTTTGAGACAGTGATTTCTAAACTCTTCTCTTCCTAACTGTTTATTCCTGCAGGTGTTTAGATTGCCATATGGGATTCTTGGAGGAGCAAGAACCTAAATTCAGATATCTGCATTCCTTCAGTCTGTTCTTGACTGACTTGGTGAACAGAAATCTTTTTCCTCACCTGTGCTATGATATTAAGGGTCCAGAGAGGTGTGCTCAGGATACACTCAAAAAATTAAGTTAAGCAAGCAGACAAGCAAGACACTTTTATTCATATATGTAATTCAGGAAAAGTAGTCAGGGTGCTCCTGGTTCCAGGCTAGACTAATAATAATACCAGACTGTCAAACTCCATAGACAAATTATATATTGAAGATTTGCTGAAGACTGTCCCTAAAAATAGTGTGCTGGATGGCTAAGGAGGTAAGCACGACTTCCTTCTGGACTGAATGAAAACAAAACATGCAGTAGGATTTGGAAGATCCTATTAACTTGCTTCTTCCCACTGCTGTGGTTCTGGAAAACCTGCGGCCCTGGCAGCAGGAGTATGAGATATTTCATGGAAGAAGCTCCATTTAGGCTAAATGCAGTTTAATATGAGCATTTTGGCTATAGCCAGCACATAGTTTATAGCATCAGAAAAGATTTAGAAAGCAGCACAAGTGTTTTCAAGACCTTCTTCATTCTAAATGGATTCTGAGCTTGGTGGTAGTACCAGAGGAAAAGACACACACAACACGGTGCAAGCAGGTGAACAATCTGCTCTGACTGGTGGCAGAGCTTAAGGAAGAAGTAGAAAGATAAGAGAGTATTAGGGAAAGTAAAAGGGAAATAGTCTGGTGCAGTTACACCCCTGAGAAAAGCCCACCAGGATTCAAATAAGCCTCATGCCTCTAATCATCATGTGGTAGAAAGACCTAGTATATGTGGGGGAATGGACACAGGTCCCTGCCCAGGGAGATAATAAAATTATGCCCTGACCCCCATCACCTTCTCAGGTGCTACTTCAGGATAGGTACAAGGCCCTGGATCCAGAGGTTCAGGCAAAAGATTCCAAAGAAAATAATCCACCTGGCAAGTCTCCCTGTTATACTTCATCTGTCAGATGGACCACAAAACCTTTTGTATTAAAAAGAAAAGGGTAGTCACAGTAGGTGACTCCTTTCTGAGGGGAACAGAGGGCCCTGTATATCAACTGGCCCCATCCCACAGGGAAGTCTGCTGCCTGCCTGGGGCCCAAGTACAGGGAATCACCAGTAGACTCCCTGAGCATATCTAGCCCTCTGATTATTGCTTCACTGCTGATTGTTCAGGCTGACTATGATAAGGTTGAGAAGAAGGGCACCATGGCAATTAAAAAGGATTTCAAGGCTCTGCGTCAATAGGTTGATGGGGCAGGAGCACAGGTGGTGCTCTGCTCTGTCCCTTCAGTAGCAGGGATAAATGATGAAAGGAATAGGAGAACCTACATGATTAATAAATGGCTTAAGGGCTGGTGCTATCAGTGGAATTTTGGGTTCTTTGATCATGGGGCAACTTTTATGGCACCTGGCCTGCCAGAGTCAGATAAGCTCCATCTATCTAACAAGGACAAAAGGATTCTAGCCCATGAGCAGGCAGGGGTGATTGAGAGCCAGAGTCAGGGGTGAAATCAGCAGCCCAGCTAAAGTGCATGTACACTAATGCACACAGCAAGGATAAAAAGCTGGAAGCCAAGGTACAGCAGGAAAGCTATGACATAGTCACCATCACAGAAACATGATAGGATGGCTCACATGACTGGAGTCCTGAAATGGGTGACTACATCTTCAGAAGGGACAGGTGACATAGGAGAAGTAGGGGTGTGGCTATGTATATTACAGAGGTTCTCAACAACATGGAACTTAAGATAATGATGATAAGGTCAAGTGCGTATGGGTGAGAATTGGTAGGAAGGCCAGCAAGGCCATCCTGGTGGAAGTCTGTTATAGATCACCCAACCAGGATGAAGAAGTGGATGAATTATTCTATGAACAGCTAGAGGATATTTCAAAATCACCAGCCCTTGTTGTTGTGGGAGACTTTAACCTGCCAGTTATCAGCTGGGAACTCAACACAGCAGAGAAGAGGTAATCAAGGAAGTTCTTAGACTGTATGAAGGACAGCTTCATGACATAGTTGGTGAGAGAGCCTACCAGGGCTAGGGTTCTGATAGACTTGCTGTTTACAAACAGAAAAGGTCTGGTGGACATGTAATGATCGGAGGCTGTCGGGGGTACAGTGACCATGAAATAATAACATTCCCAATATTCAGTGAAACAAGGAGGGGCATCAACAAAACTTCCACTCTGGACTTCCAGAGGGTGAACTTCAGCCTGTTAGAGAGACTGATTTGGAGAGTACCTTGGGAAAAAAGAACGTCAAGAAAAAAAAAGCTACATCAAGAAAAAAAAGCTATGTCAAGAAAACAATGTTGAAAGTGCAGGAGCAGAGAGTCTATGTGCCAAAAGATGAGCAAATGGGAAGGATGATGAGTGCTCAAGAAAAAAAAGCTGTGTCAAGAAAAAAATGTTTGAAAGTGCAGTAGCAGAGAGTCTATGTGCCAAAAGATGAGCAAATGGGAAGGATGATGAGTGTGGATGGGCAAGGAGGTTTTGAAGGAACTAAAGGAAATAAAGAGACCTCATCACCTTTGGAAAGAGGGGCAGTTAAGTCAGGAAATGTTTAGAAATGTTTAAGGAAAAAAGTTAGAGAGGCAAAAGCCCAATTAGACCTTAATCTAGCCACTTCTCTGAAGGGTAATAAAAATAGTTTTATTAACACATTAATGGCAAAAATAGGGCAAGGACAACCTCTGTTCTTTGTTGAATGCAGGAGGGAATTTAGTGACTAAAGATAAGGAAAAATGTATAGGTTCTTGACATCTTTGCCTCAGTTTTCAACAGTAAGACAGTATGGGCCAACTCCAACAACACGAAGTTTAATAAGTCCAAGTGCCAGGTCCTGCACTTTGCCCACCACAACCCCAGGCAGTGTTCCAGGCTGGGGACGGAATGGCTGCACAGCAACCAGGCAGAAGAGGACCTGGGAGAAGTGACTGACAGCAGCTGAACATGGGCCAGCAAGAAGGCCAAAGGCGTCCTGGCCTGTACCAGCAATAGTGTGGCCAGCAGGAGCAGGGCAGTGATTGTCCCCCTGTATTTAGCACTGGTGAGATCACACTTGAGTGCTCTGTCCAGGTCTGGGTCCATCAATTTAGAAAGGATGTTGACATGCTCAGACATGTCCAGAGGAGGGCAACAAGGCTGTTGAGGGGTCTAGAACCTAAGCCCTATTAAGAGTGGCTGAGGGAGCTAGGATAGTTTAGCCTAGAAATGAGGGTTAGAGAAGACTTCATCACTCTCTCCCTGAAAGGATGCTATAGCCAAGTGGGGGATGGTCTCTTCTCCCAGGCAACCAACAACAGGACTAGAGGACACAGCCTTAAGCCCTGTGCCAGGACAAGCTTAGACTAAACATTAGAAAAAAATTCTTTACAGAAAGAGTAGTTGCGCACTAGAATGGTCTGCACAGGGAGGTGGTGCAGTCACCATCCCTGGAGATATTTAAAAGGAGACTGGATGTGGCACTTAGTGTCATGGTTTAGTTGATAACGTAGTGTTCAGTCATAGGTTAGACTTGATGATCTCCAAGGCCTTTTCCAACCTTGATGATTCTGTGATTCTGTGAACAAGCATGTCTACATGAGCAAAAAGCTCCTAACTGAACTCAAACATAAAAAAGAACTTTACAAGGTATGAAATCAAAGATACATGACCCAAGAAGAGTTGCTATCTGATATTGCAGCAATAGAGTTAGAAAGGCTTGACCTTTGTAGCCAGCTGGCATTGAATCTGGCAAGGGACATGAAGGACAACAAGAAAGGCTTCTTCTTCATGTCTCTGAACAGCAAAAGGAAGACAGAAAAATGTTGGACTGCTGCTGAAAACAGCAGGAGAATTGATGAAAAATAAAAAAGAGATCAAGTTACTTGATGCCTTAGGATATTAGCTTTTATATTTTTCATATGTTTGTAATCCTGTAATTTTTTAGTGTATAACTCTAAATTCCATATTCAGTGCTAGCTACTGTCTTCCCATTTTGGTCAGAGAAAACAATTCTTCTGTAGGCCTGGGAATCAAGGACACCTTACTGTCTCAGAAGTGTAAACAAAAGTGAATTGAGGGGGGGACCAATTTGGAGTAAAATTACTTCATTCCCTGAAGCTGTAACTGGAGTATTAATCCCCAATATCCAAATGGACCAGACCTATAAAAGTGTGAAAACTCATGACCCATTGTCCATTTTGGGTATAGTCCCTAGGAGCCTCTGTCTGCCCAATGTGCACCTGAATGCTCTTCAATAAATACAACCATTTTTTATTCCTTTAATTTTGTCTGGCCTCTGTTTTTAGGTAAGTCCAAAACAGGTATCAGTTTCTGGTGACCCAGATGGGACAGGGAGACTTCTGGAAAACGCTCTGGACTGAGAAAGACCCAGATGCTCCTTCCCCGCCTCTGCCAGTACTTTGAGGGGCAGTAGCCACAGTCCAGGCATTGTCAGAGCACAAGAATTCTCCACATCTAAAACAAAGGCACATGAGTAAGCAAGTTAAAAGCAGTGTTTTGTTGTCAGCACCTAGGTTTAGTGTTAAGAGATCTCTTCATGTGGTTTGGTATTTGGAAGGATCTGAGAGGCTCCAAGGTGGAGGTTTTCTTGTTTGTTTGTCGTTACCTCCATTTGCTCATAAAGTAGCGGGGAAACACCTCCTGAAAGAGAGGAGTTTTAGCACTGTAGTGGCAAGTTTCAGTCTGGGGCCAGTGGTGGCACAGTAACTTAGGCCCCACCCTGCTGGCCAAGAGGTTGTGAGTTTGAGTCCTGTGGTCCATTGTTGGAATGCCTGAAATTGAAGCCTCTCTGGGTCCATCAGAGAGAGAAAGGAATGAAGGGATTGAACTGGAACCTTTGGAGAACCTGAAATATATTATGCCACACAGACATGAAGTAGGAGTGTAAGTTAGTTTTAAGTAAATAGAAATATATCTCAAGTGCCTTAAGAGACTGTGCTAGCTAGTAAAAAGCCCTATAGCCTAGTTTAAAGTTCAGTAGTGTTACCTTTTACAAAATTAACTTAGCTCCAGACATAACAAAAACAGAACATTGCTTGCATTTCTAGTTAGATCAGATAGAACTATTTGCATGAACAGATTAAATGGTATGCATAGATTTTGTGTAAGAACTGATGCTACTTTCACACATTAGAATTAAGCTTGGATAGTTGTGGGAAGAATGCTTTAGAATAGTGTTTTTAGCTGATTGGATTATTTATTAATAAAATCCCCTGTATTGGGGTGCAAGGGGGGTCGTACTAGCTTCTGCTAGTGGCTACTGCTTCTGCTGCTTCTGCTACTTCTGCTTGGAACATTGGGACTCTATGCCAGAAAACTTTTAGCACAGACTTTAATACTCTCCACTCTTCACCTTCAAGGCTGATGTATTAATTCAATAAACAACTTCGCAGCAACTAACAACTGCTCCTGTCCCTTTGAAGACCCAAGACCCACTCATAACTTCACAGTCCTTGTTCTCTCTCTTCTCCTGCTTATTACTATTTGTCTTTATTTTAATTTATTTTTGTCTTCATTTTAATTTTATGTGGTTTTTCCTCGTTAGTGGACCATGGATTTGTTACTTCCAAGTGAAGATACAACTCAAATACCTAGAGATTCCCCTTTAGGCTTAATATTGAAAAATTGGCAAAGATTAACAGGCAAAAATTCATTGCTTTCAAAACCCAAATTGATCAGACTCTCAGAACTAATGTGGCCAACTTATAAATTAGACAACAACGAGACATGGCCTGAATTTGGCAGTTTAGATGAGGTATTAATATCAAATATGTCAAAACTGGTTTTTCAAAGAACTTTAGTATACTGGGCTTTTTTATGTTTTTATCACTTAAGGAAAGGCTACTAGGACCTAAGAAAGAACATAATGTGAAGCTTTTAAGAAAGATGGGAAAAAAATAATGAAAAGAAGGAGCCTGCTCTCAGCCTACCATGTGTGAGGGGTGGGGAGGAGGTGGAAATGGGTTTACTGCCTTTTTGTCTGAGCCTTTACCACTAAAATTGGCCGTCAGGAAATGCACGACTCAGGCAGCAGAAGGAAAGTGTGGAACAAGGAAGACTTACTCTCAGTGCAGTAGCACCAGCCAAGGGCACACTTAAATGACATACAGAAGTCCATGGCTGTCATGTCAGCATTGCAGCCTCAGGACCGGACCAGCTGGGGGTTGCAGAGAAAAAATAAATAGGGACAGGTACAACAGAGTAGCCCAGAAAAGTAAAGAACTTTAATAACAAGCAAAACAACAAAGAAAAGAACCTGTGCACAGTCCAGGGTGTTCTCCAAAGACCCCAAAATGTGGCAAACACAATACTATACACAGGCTGATCTGAGGGCAGGGAAGCAATCATCAACAAGAGCTAAGACCACTGCCTATATGTAAAACACTGTTAACCAATCATAAAAAGAACTCAGAACATAATCTAATATGGCGCAACTGTATTAACATAACTATACTCACAATCCTGTTCTCCTCACCATAACCCAACTTGATGTTTCCTTTCCTTATATCCTGCTTCCCAAGACCTTAAGTTGATGCCTTTGTTCTTAACAAAGGTTAGCTCACCATCCATCCCAGCCAGCTGAGCTCTCACACATGGTTTCTGACACTTGGCATCACAACTGCTGAGGAAGCTGGCTGACATCATTGTGATACCACTGTGGATTATCTTTGAGCAGTCATAGCAACTGGGAGAGGTTGCAAAAGATTGGAAGAGAGGAAAGAACATTCCTGTATTTGAGAAGGCTAAGGGAGTATCTAGAAAATACAGCTCAATGTGTTTTATTTCAATTGCATCTGAAAAACATTTCCAAACCCATGAAAGAAAAGCAGGAGATTGGAATTAACCAGCATGGATTTACAAAAGTAAAATAATGCTTGTAGAACCTGATAGCTTACTCTGATGAGGTGAAGTTGCTTCAGCAGCTCCAGCTTCCCCCGGAGTGCTGTGGGAGAGAGTACCAAAGGCTTTACTGAAGTCCAGGTAGAAACATTCCCCTCAGCTTCCCCCTCATCTGGTAAGAGGGTCACCTGGTTGTAAAAAGAGATCATGTTAGTCAAGCAACACTTTTCATTATTGTTTAACATCTTTATTGGTAACCGGTATGAGGAAGAGAGTGTACCCTTCAGGGAGTTTTAAAATGGTGTAGAACTGGGAAAAGCTGCTCATACATGACCTGATTATGCTGCCATTCAAAGCATTCATGACAGGCTGGAGACTTTGACATAGAAGGATGTTGTGTTTAACAAATGGAAGAGCAAAATCCTGCCTTGCACATAAATAACCCCAGTCCCTCCTTCAACTGAGAGACCACCTGGCTGAAAAGGAATTTTGCAGAGCAAGATCCTGGGTCCTGCAAGACACCTTGTTAACCATGAACCAATGGTGCACCCTTACAGCAAAAAAGGAGAATAGTGTCCTAAGGTATGTTAGAAAGGGTATTGCCAGCCCTTTAAACAGAGGTGATCCCTCCTCCCTGATCAGTACTGATGAGACAATGTCTGGAATACTGTGTCTTGTGTTGGCTCTGAACTTCAAGACACAGACTTCACAGAGCATATCCACCTCAGGGTCACAAAATGATTAAACGACTGGAGCATTTGTCATATCTGAAGACTGCTTCAAGTGTTTAGCCTGTGGAAAAGTCTCAAGGAGCATCTTATTATTACTATCTGGCAGGGGAGAATGAAGAAAAGAGAGCTAAACTTCTTTTCAATGGTGCGCAGAAAACAAAAAGCAATGAGCACAAATTAAAAAATGGTAAATTCAGTGTAAACACAAGGAAGCCTTTTCTTCTGAGATGTCATCTCCATTTTTGGTAACACAGAAAATCTGACTGGACACAGTGCTGGATAAAATGCTGTAGGTGACCTTGCTTGTGTAGGGAGGAGAGAATAGATGATCTTAAGATCCCTTCCAACCTAAATGATTCTGTGATTCAGCTTTTCCATGAACCCAAAATATTAGTGGTAATTTTGGAGGAAATTATCACCTCATCATGCTGTTTTAAATCAGATAACTGTCCAAATTAACAATTCCTGCTGGTTGAACAATCCCAATCACTGCTACCTGACTGGTACAAATTGCAGCATAAATTTAGAGAAAGGGAATGTAATGGAAGCATTCATCAATATTTATTTACTTTTATAGATATGTTGTTCCTTCCACATATATAATGAAGTGCTGAAAGCTTTGTTGCAGTTCTGACCCTACCCTAATGTGTCGGATTAACTTTTAGTTTTTCAATTATCTTTCTCTACCCCAGCCCCTCAAGAAAGATAGTAGCTGCAGAAATTTATCTTCTCCATAGCTGTAACCATAGCAACCCAAACAGTTCATTTGCTGCCTCAAATAATGTGCACAACAGTCTGACTAACAATTCAGTAAGGACATTGACAAATGATCTCAGTATTCAGGCAGACATTTAAAATATGCAGATATTTGTCTGAATTTTAATATGACCGACGGATATTCAAATGATAAAATGTGTGATTCTTAAATGAAATGAAAGAAAACTTTTCCCTGAGGATACTTCTCATTAAAGGTTTCAAAACAGAGATGAATATATTTGGTGAGATAGATTCTCTTCTAGAAATAAGAGATATTTTGTTCATATGTTAGAACTTTCTCTTCCTAGAAAGTTGTTTTTTCTTTATTAGCTAATCTTCAAGGGAAGAAAAGCAAAAAAGGTCTTCTCACTCTCTGTTCTCATTCCCCTTTGCCCCATCCCTCCGCCAGGATAACCAAATATTCAAGGAAAGAAGAGCAGCTTTTGAAAAACTCAACAGAACTTAATTACATGAGAAAAGCCAGTGTGTGGTCCACTGGCATTATCATTAATCTGATATGAAAGCAAGAGAAGTCAGCCTCTTTGCATGTTAAATATTGACCTTCCTGATGAGAATTAGCATGTGACTCTCCCAGAAGAACTGCATGTTAGGTAGAAGCTGAGCACATTTTTATGATGCGGTTCATTACGCACAAAAGTAGATATTCCAAAGAAACTGTGGAATGTCCACTGCTAGAGATATCAGTCAAGGTTATGAGCAGTCTAATGGAGCTTTGAAGTTGTCTCTGTCTTGAGTGGGATTTGTACCAGATGACTTCCAGAGATCCCTTTCAATCCAAATTAGATTCTGAGTCCATTGCTTCACTTCACATAAGTCTTATGAAATAGTTCAAAAATTAATAAGCCTTCAGTCTCCGTTCATACTGGATTCTTACTAGAGGGACAAAGGTGAAAGACCTTTTTTTCATAACTAATCCATCTCCAGCATTTCCAAGACTATGAGGTCAGTATTTACTTTTAAAATAGCATTACACTTCAAAAACACATTACCTCATTACCACATTATTTGTAATACTTTCTACTCTTCTGACCATTCATTTGTTGCAGGGAGTGCAGAACACTGGCAACATTTCACATGTGCAACTACCCTTCAGCACTGGTCTTTATTGCAGATGCAGTGTCTAAGGCATCATTATCTGTGTACTGAACTGCCCCACCAATGGAATCCAGATGTCAGCTCCTCTTTCCTGGCTTCTCACTTGGCTTCCTGTCAAAAATAACAAAGACGGTCATGTGAGATGAACTTTTTGTGCTTAATTTCTTTCCTCTTCTAGCACTTGCATAACAGCATATTCCATTCAAGTGGAATTTAAACAGTGACTTCCCAAGTTGACAGTCAAGATGTTTATGAGGAAAAGAGCTACTTTAACACAGACTATCAAAGAAATGTGTACTGGGTCCCCAATAATTTTCCTGATGCTAAACAAATAATGAAACAACCCTTCCAATGGGGAAAAACACTTAAAACCCATGCAGAAATTATATAATTGCCCTCAGGCCCCAAGGAAAAGAGCCTTAGTTTGTAATTCTAAAAGTCTGTCATGACCTACATGTTTGCAAAGTTAAAACTGACCAATAAAACCCCAAAAAAGCAAACAAATTAAATAATAAATACACAAAAGGAACCTAAACCAACTTTTTCACACTATTTACTGGAAGACCAGCGAATGAGGTTCACAAATGCAAATGATGTTCTTTGTTAAGCAAAAGAGCATCATAAAAGAACTGGTCCTAAATGTTAAAACAAATCAGCTGCTGGCTCCAGAAGGTGTTCCTCAGATGGTAATCTCAGCATGATCACAGTTAGAAAAAAAATGAACCTCTCACAATCATGACTTTACACTTTTGACAGTAATTCTTCAGCAATGGTTTCCATCTCAATTTACCTTAATATTTGGAGAAAGTCAAAGTTTCCTGTTTCAATTTTTTTCCTTGCCATAACTGAAAGCTCATAGAAGTATCTGAAAAGGCAACCACACCCTAGTTTGTAAGTAGGAAAAAAAAAAACCATTCTAAAAATGAAACAGAGTTAGAAATTTCAGTGGGACTAAATGTTGCCAAGAAGGTAGATGGCACATTGACTCTGCTTCAAGAATTATTAACAATAAGCCTTTTTTGAGGAGATCTATGCAGACAAACATCACAAATTTCTTGAGCACCAGGAGAGGGAATATATGTCCTCATCTCCTGGACACCTCGCTTACTGAGTTAGAACTATGGTAGTTTGTGCCCTTGCCCTTCTCTTTGCCCTTGTCCTTGACTCCGTGGTTTCTGAAGATTTCTATATTTTTGTATGTGTATTTCCTAAATGTACTTGCATTTTTTCTGTTCAAGAATGTAACTATATCTCAAAGGGTCCTGTTAAACAATCTGCTACTTTTGTCCCAATCCTTTTAGAAAACAAAGCAAATAAACATGCAGATCTAAACAATGCTAAGTGTATCCTCCACATCAGAAATTTTAACCTAAACTAAAAAACAGTGGACCTACATAAAAAGAAGGTACATCAAGCAGTGGCAACTGAAAAAGTGCTTTTTAGGATGATTGTGTAAAAAAGGAACTGAGTAAAAATGAAGTCAGTTTATAGAAAAGGGTTTTCCATGACCTAACACTACCAGTGAAGGAGATAATTTCATACTGAAGAGATATTGTAAGATCCCATTTCCCTTTCTGGCAGCTTTTTAGTTCCCATCCCTTACTTTTCTATATTTTTCTTTCTGTTACTATGGAGGGGAGGAATGTCACCATTAACCAGAGGTCAGAAAGCCAAGAGGACATGCTTTTAATCTTGGAGTTCTCCGTGCCTCTGAGAAATACTTAACCTGATGGGAAAAACTGGAATAGGTTATCAGTACAGGAGACCTGCTATAGGAAAGACACAAGTTGTTTGTAGGGAATATACTCTCTTTACTTTTACAGCCAGAAATACAGTTTGGCTTAGAGGTCACAGATGGTTTTACAGAACAAGAAGAGAAAGTCTGCACACTGAAGGGAAAAAATAAAAGCTAACTTTTTATTGTTATATTTTAGGTAAAAGTAAAGAAATAAAGTTCTGGAAGATGGATTGGCAGAGTGCAAAATGGATTGAGGACACAATCTACTTGCCTTTCTGACAGGCTCGTAAAAACCGTTTAGCAGAACTAAGTTGACCTCTGTCAGGAGGAATGGTGACAGGGTATCTGAGAAGATAAAGGGGATGTATAGGCTTCAGCACTAACTCTTAGAGAAAGAAGTGTGTCTAAGGCCCTCTGAGCACCTAATACCTCAGCAGGAGAAAGTGATACTTACACAAACAACACCTGGTCTGCCAGCAGGTTTGCTGAGATAAAACAGGCAGATATGCTGCTGTGTAGTCACTCTCCTTTCACTGCCACCTTGCTTTTGCGTGGCAGATGACAACCTTCTGTATGAATGCATGCTTAAGCCTTTCTCCGACCTGTGTCCTGAGGAGAAGGCTCCTGTTCTCTGAATAGATCAAGCAGGGCATGAGCTCCCATTGCACAGGTACTGAAGCTTAGTAGTGGTAAAGCAAGAATCGAAGGGGTCTTGAGAAAGAGTGGAATAAAAATATATTTGAAGAGCAAAAATGCAGCTTGGAATGAAGAGGAGACTTGAGAATATGTAGCTGTATGTAGGTGAGATGGGAGTGAGAATGCAGGAAGCTGGATTTTCCCCTGTCTTCTGTCATTATATTCTAAATAGATGATAAAAAAATGGTAGGCAAAGGAAAAAGAGTGTTGAAAGGGAACGTAAATGCACCATAAATTAAGAATTTTCTCCCTCTTCATCTAGATTTTTATACTTCATGCAGTGTAGTAGCAGTGATGACATGGAAAAAGAGGGATTTTTTTTTCTTTATTTGTATGACCCTGCTGTTACATGTTGTCTTTTCTTAATTTGTGAAGTTATGAGAGAATATATGTTATGAGAGAATAACTGCAATGAGGCAGAATAGGGTTAAAGACTCCCAAAGTACATGTAAGGTTGTATTTAAACCAGCCGTCTAAGTAAGGGAAGAGAGGACAGCAGACTTTAATAAAAAGTGGAAAATTGAGATTGCAGAAGCCTTCATTCCCACAGCTTTTCCTTCTGAGAAGCAGAAGTTTTGGGGATCAGAAGTTCCTTCTCTACTGCTGTGTTTTAGGAACAGCAAAAGTCTCTGATCCTGATGGAGCTGATTGCACAGTTAAGTGAGCATAATTTAGTGTAAGGGCTATTATGCAAAAATCTTGTGTTTTAGAGAGTGAGTCTAGGGAGACTGAATCGAGACTAATGATTGGGAATGCCCAGTAAATGTAGTGAATCAAGTACTTCAGTCTCAGAAATGTCTGAGTGGTACCTGGCCAGAATTGGTGAGTTTTAAATTTCTTTTCTACTTGTAAAACCTATAGCAGTTGTTACATTTTGTGAATTTTCACAGTTACTGACAATTTTGGTGTAGAGTACTTCTCCAGACTATTGCATGAGAAAGAGAGCAGAAAAGTTAAAATGATGCAAAAATTATTTTTTAGGAATGTTGATATGGTGACTGTTCCAACTCCATGGTGTTGCCTTTCAAGGTACCTCTCCCAACAAGCTTTTGGACTGTAATGATATCTCAGTTGTATTCAGGGAAGTCAAATACTTTAGTAAGCTGTTAATGCTATTTTAAAATACTGTTTTATGTCTAGTTATTGAAGCTCTCATAAATTAGGTCATGTCAACAGTTGATTTCCACCTCATCTGGTCAGAGGTTGTGCAAAGTCAAATATCTGCTGCTTGATCAGGAAAATGGACAATTAAGGATACCGGTATCTGTTAAGGACTTAATTACAAATTCAGCTGACCCCTGTAGCCAAGTAGCTTCTTTTACTGTACAACAAGAAGCTTTCAGTTTGTTATAAATGGGTATTGGTTTCTCGGAGAAAGAAACTTAAACACATATATTTCTACTGCAATTTATCTCTCATCCTGGTTTTGTGCTTATAACCAAGTGAATCACAAATACCTAAAATATGATGAGGAAAATAAGAGATATGTGGATAAAGGTCTATACTTAGGGAGGAAGACCCCAGACATCTGGGTTATGGACTGGGGGCTGGTAGGCTGGAAAAGAGCTTTGCTGGGAAGGCCTTGGCATTCCTGGTGGATACCAACTGGAACAAGAGCCAGAAATGGACCCTTGAGATGGTCACAAGAAATGCTAATAGTATCCTGAGAAGCATTAGGCAAAGGCTTGCCGTCAAGTCAAGGGAGGGAACCCTTACCCTCTGGAGTACTCTGTCCCCTTCTGGGCTCCCCTGTACACGTGACACATGGACACACTGAGAGCCCAGCAAGGGGCCACACAGATGATGATGCATGGAAGCACAGGAGCATCTCTCCTATGAGGAAAAGCTGAGAGAGCTGGGAGTGCTCAGGGGATCTGACTACTGTATATACATACCTGATGGGAGGGTGGCAAAGGTAATGGAGTCAGGTTCTTCTCAGTGGTGCCCCGGGACAGGACCAGTGGCAAAATCCACTTATTCATCATAAGACCAACCATGGGGTTGAACCAAAGGACCTGCATAGGTCCTTTTCAACATTAGCCACTCTGATTCTCTAATACTTAAAGTAAGTCATGGAATATATACAGAAGTAGCCAGTACAGCAGTTACAGCAATACGAGTTTGGTCCAGGACATCTTGAGGGCAGGGCATTGTCCCCAGGTATAAAAAAAAATTGTGAGTGTGTTGTTCTCTCACTGTTGCTGCTTCAAGGACTTGCCTAAGATTTATTATTTACTGTTGTACCTTACAGATTTACGTTTCTGCTAGGTGTTAGAACTATGCATAATTTTATATATCTCCAAATTTCAAATAAACATACAAGAAAGTAACTCATATGACTATCTACTATATGTTGGTAAAGTCAGACTCTCATCCTATCAGTGGAGAGGCATAACATTTGAAGAAAGGCAATTCTTTGGTTTTCTGGTTATTCCAAACTTTTTTAGCAGAAATGAATTTTCAATTAATGTGTTGAAATACCAGCTCACAAGAGAAATTTAGGAGGTTCATGTGACTGTCCAAGATATCATCCTTTACTTGAACAGTAAAAGTTGCTTTATCACCTTCTGCTGGTTTTGCATTAATTGATGTTTGGTGAGCAGGGAAGAAGCTGTATTTCTGAAAATTCCCTGGAACTGCTTTAAGAGTGACAACCACTTATATTGCTATTCTGTTAGAGGTGGAGTATATGTGGCTCTATTCAGACAGATCTTTAATCTCTAAAAGAGAATACAGAAATATTTTCAATGAAATCGCGGACTAATTTGTACACAATGACCGAGGACAAACCCTGCATGTACAGAGACACAAGTAAAGACTATCAATTTCCATGCTTAAACTGAGGTTTGTAATGTCTCTATTGGATGTAGCAGGAGAAGTAAAATCTAAGAAAGATTTTAAAAGAAGATGACACTGATGTGTCCTTTCCTAGCTGTTACTATTGAATTTTTTTATTGTATAAAATACACTTTGCACTTATGAAATTAACCAATTCATGTGTCTTTGCTTAAAGGTGTAGCATTTTACAATGGTACAAAAGCATCTGATGAGCTGAAGGGAAGGCTGTTACAGTCCACATTGAGTAGATATATGCATGCAAAGCTGGGTAGATATATGAGGCAAAGAAGGATAATAGCCTTGATGGTCTGAGACTTTTTTTACTGTCTCACTTGTAACAGTGTTAATGCTAATGACCCACTCTGCATTGTCCTTTCTTACTCAGTTGGGAACTCTTCAGGACCTCAGTGAGAGTCTGCTTTCATGACATCCATTTTAACCCACTACATCTGATAGACTAGCTAATTAAATTGAATTGTTTTGTTTTGAGACACCTTCTCATCCTGTCTGCAGTAATTACTTTATCCCTGAGGTTGGAAGCTGTAGGCACTACATTGCAGAGCTCAGGTGTATTTAATGAGTTGAGAGTAGACAAAATATTGGGGATGTTATTCTGCAGCTGATGTCTCTGGAAAGCTCTTGCTGATACTAAGTACCATTTAGTGTACTTAGAAGGGTAGAGCAGGCTTCAATTCCTGATGTCTGAAACACAACTATATTTGTTTTTAAAAATGTATTTTGAGATAATAGTAATTATGTGCTATAATTCTGGTTAAAAGACTACTGAAAACTTCAAAACTTGTAAAGAAGGAAGGAAGGAAGGAAGTGGCGGAAGGAAGTGGCGGAAATTGCGGAAGGCAGGAAGGGAGGGAGGGAGGGAGGGAGGCAGAAAGGAAGGCAGGCAGGAAGGAAAGAAAAGTGAAGAAAGGAAGAGTGTTAACAGAAGAGGCTGACACCTTAAACGGGGAGGGAGGGAGGGAGGGAGGGAGGGAAAATTATCTGTGGATAAGCTTCAGATAGTCTGTTATCACAATTCATCTGGTCAGTCAGCCTTTTTGGAGCAGAGTTTGCCATTTAGGAAGACAGCATTAACTTCTACCTAACATGTAAGACACTTGTAGGATGCACATTATTATGTTATTATTGCAAACTTCACAGTTAGGATCTGTTTAGACATTTTCTTGAGCTTGGTCCTGGTTCCCCTCACCCATACTCCTCTTTGTAACTACCTATCAGATTTGTCCTAAGAAAGCAGCTAGCATCTTGGCAAAAGGACAGTGGAGAAGTTGTGGTAGACAGAATGTTTTGCTGTTGAGAGCTCCTGTTAGATGGTGAGTCATTTTAGGCGCGTCATTTTTGCTTCTGTGCAAAATAATATTAACTGTTGGATACCACTGACAAATCGATCTAATGCTGTTGGCTGACAGTGGTGCACTGTCTCCTTTTCTTCATTCTTCAGTAATGTGAATGATTGATTAACTGATTGATTGATTGGCTGATTGATTTTTATTTTTTTTTAGTGGAGGATCACTAGGATGCATTCCTCTTTTAGATGGTTCTGAGACATGAGGGCATGTTTAAGAATATCAATGTAATTGTACGGTGTTATCCAGACATGAGGACTGCAGAAATTCAACACAATTTGCTTTTTCTTTTACATGATGGCCAGAGCTAACTTCTGCTGTTATTTAGTAGTTAAATTTACAACCTAATGACTTAATCTACATCAAGCTTCAAATATGAAATCAAATAATACACATCTTTCTCTGTAATATTCTTTACAGTTGAGCTTTTCACACCATCTCAGTTTTAGATTTAATGGCTTAGAATACGATAATATAACTAAAATCTATTTTTTATTTAAACTGGTTTATTACTAATATATTGGCTAAAATATTGTAGAAGCAAGTGAATGGAAAATAAGTATTTTCAATATGGTCCCTTTCTTTTACCAAATAAATCTGTGGTATTGGAGTCTTAGAAATGTAAACTCATAGCATGTAAGTAGACTCACACAGATAGTGAGTTTTTCAATATTTATATTTTCCCAAAGTTATAATTCTTACTAGCTGGTACTGATAAAATCCCATATGAAAAACTGACTTGTGTATAATATTGTTTAAGGCTTATGTAGAAGGCAGTAGCTATAGCACTGCTATTATAAATACTCTGCTGCTGATCAAAAACATAACAACAGTTTAAATTGTTTTCTATAATGACCGTTATTAATGCAAATGAATTCAGAATAGTGTGGTGAATATGGTAAATATGAAGAAAGGAAAAAAAAGGTGTATCCTGTTCACTCATGATAATATCTATTTTACTGAGGTATGTCAGCAGTCTTTACTGCTAACATGAAATAGATATTGACAACTAAGCAACTCACCTACACATACTGAATTAATATACCTAAAATAATTCAAGATCTGTAGCAGATCCCAGTCCACAGCAGTGATCTTCATATGCTTTGACATTCTTACTAATCATATCTGAATTGATGTACAAGACAAATTATTAACTAAATAAATATTTATTTACAGCTTTGGAAAACATTATCATTAACTAGAGTAGATTTTCATAGTCATAAGTAAAGTTTTTCATTCAAAAGAAAAAAAATTATATCCAAGGTTACATATTTCTAACATCCTTCATATTCCTGTGAGAATATTCTTTGATTATACACATTTATTTTTAAAGAACCACTTTTAAGGCATTTGAAGCTCATGTGTTGAAGGAAAGAATTACTAAAATATGATGGGAAACAGATATCTGAGTAAGGTGCAATTAAATTTTATTAAGGAAAAAAAAAGAATCCTAATGGTCTTTGCTTTGATCCCCAATTAAATAATAAATAGTCATTCAAAATGTACTATAGATATGACATATTTTTCCTCAAGAAATCATATGCTGCAATGCCACGTAAAATAGTGAGTGGATTAAAAACTTGATATTACTAGATATTTATATGTTATGTTCTTAGAGGAAATATCAGCTGTATAGAAGTTTTCCAGCAAAATTCCTCAGTGATGGATAGACTAAATTTAGTCAATATTTTAATGCATTTCAAAGAAAATAAAAAGAAAATATAGCAAATATTTATGAAAATTTCTGATGGAAAAAAGCTTTAGGCCTTAAAACTCCGGAGTACAATTAGATGTCATATATAAAGAATAGATTACCTCAAGCATAAGAGGGAAAAAAAAAAGGGAGAAATCTCAGTGTCATAAAAGCAAGCTCACAAATTTAGGGGTTAGTGATATTACTTTAAGTTCAGAATTACTGGCAAGCAGTTGCAGAAGAGGAGAAAAAGCCCCTTGTACTTAATAGAGTAACTATGTCTCCATGATGATGCCAGTGTAAAGAAGAAATACTGGGTGCATATTTACATCAGAGACTTCCAGGGAAGAGAAGAGCTTGCACCAGACTAAAGATATGTATTAAATTTTTCATAAATTCAAACTGTAACAGGTTCAGAAAAGGACCAACTGAGGATTGGAAGAAAATACTTTTCTATTCATGATACTAATGGATTCCTCTGGGTTAGGTTAGAAAAAGAAAAAAAAAATAGAGAGAATATAATTATTGGTGTCAATAAAAATAAAAGGATCAGCTCAGATAGGTGTGACATTTTCCTATTCCTCTTTTTGTCACATACATTAAAATGAAATAAATTGTAAGAACACGACATAAATGTCTTATTATTTAAAAGATTAAGAAAGCTATCATTTTCTTAAGATAAAAATACAAGAAATAATGTCATTCAGTACAAAGTGAGAATTTCTTAAGTCTTTCAAAATTGTTATTATTATTCGGATAAGCCTATTCAGTCCTCAGGCATAATGCAATCTCCCATATGCTTAGATCAATGGAACCAGCGACAGATGTATGAAGACTGCTGTTTCAGGAAAGGCAGAACTTGGGCAATAGTATCCTGCCAAAGACAATTCATTCACAGAGATGGGCACAGTTTTTTCTTTCTTCATCTTCCCACTGCAGTTGCTTCACAAACAGATGAAAGCTGTTGTATTATGAAAGGCAAGCTCCAAATAATGAAAACTATTTTTCCCAGAGGAGGATTAAGTGTTCCATCAAAGCACAACTTCCACCTGAGGAAATTGATTTTATATGCCCTTATCAGAATTTTAACAGTTAGCTGAAATGTAGATCAGCAAATGCACACCACTGAGTAAATTTGTGTGAAGTTTATGTTTCCTTCTTTCTTGATGCAGCTGAGTCTTGGGCCAACATTTCATTTTAGCTTGTTATAGGAAGCTTGTTTAGCTTCATATGTTCTGGAAATATACCTGCCACCTTCTGAACACAGACTATGTCATCCCTGCAAAAGTGAAAACTTTTGCTTTCATAACCCTCACAAGTAAAAATTCAACTGTAATTCATTGGTTTTCATCAGAAATTCTGAGTCATGTAATCAGATAGAGTATTTTTTCTTATTGTTTTTTGTAAGTGTACTTGTTAGCCTAGACTTACAAAGATCTGTTCTGATCTTCCAGTCATACAACTGTTTAAGTTAGTTTTGAATTTGCAGTCATAATATATCTGATAATCTCCCTCTCCAAAGTCAAAGCAGACATTCAAAGAAAGGATCTCTTCTTTATAGTCTATCACCTTTCTTTTATAGGTGCTCCTGCTCTCAGGCCACTTGCTGGAAATCAAACTTGTACTGTTTCAGTTAGACAGTGCTGCTCCAAACAAGTTGGTGTTTATTTGTAAAAAGTGCTGGATTATTTCTTGGTGTTAAAAACTGTCTATAGCACATTAAGGAAGAAAAATAAATCAAATTTATGTGAACACATAGCTTGTGAGTTTTCTTACTCAGATGTGAGGGGAGTGGCAACTCTTTTTTAATTCTTTTCTCTTCTTAATGAATTTATGTACTGCTAAAAAGTTCAATTCCATCCTCAAAAAAATTAGACTTAATTATATAAATTTATTTATGGAACTAAAACTATTTTTTTTTCAAAAAATATTCTGTAATAGTTTCAAGCTGAGTTCTGAAACTGAGTTAATTGAGCTAATTCTTTGACATCTGTAGAAAAAACTTAGAGAAAAATGTAATACATCATACAAAGCACATAAAAGGTCTGAAGGTAATTAATGTTATTCGATTTACTAGTGAAGTCTGGTAAATAGGAAGTGATGAAACATGCTTTAGCAATTTTTGCTTAGTAACCTTCATGTCTTTGATTTGTGATTTATATGATGCTTCTAATTACATACAGAATTTAGAGATGAAATTAAAGAGAGAAATATCAATGACAGAAATGTTAGCTCAGATGTTATTTTAGGTGAAAAGTCTTGTTTTATCAAAAATTTGAAATAGCTTGCATTACTCTTCTGTCAAGATGAAAATAACATTAGGATGTTCCCTGAGTTCTCAGCTCCTATTTTCTACATATGACTGAGCCATGAAATCTCAGAACAGGTTTCCATATGTGCTCAGTTTCATAATGCATTATGTACTTTATTCCATTTTGCTTCTTAAGCACATCATTCAGTAATTCTATGGGGAAGAGTATGTGAGAGAGAAATGCTTTGTTGGAAGAGACAGAGATGTAACTTAGAAATAGACTGTTCCCGTACACAGATAATTATCTTCCTTCTGCCTCCCCTTTCAGCCTTTTATTAAAAAAGATACATGGTGGGACTTAAGTTTGTGAATCGCTTTTCTTCCACAGGGCCATCTCAGTGGATATCTTTTTGATTTGCCTAATTGATTAGGAAAAATACTGCAGTAATGCTGGTCTCAGTCAGTTAATGTTTCTCTGCAGGGTTTAGAAAGATGTAAATTTTATTATAGACTGATGGATTCAGCCCTTCAGCCTGGTCTGGGAAGAGATTCCATCACCAAGAGCTATAAATAATCCACTGCAAATTGAAAGTAGTGTTGCCCTCAAGACTAAGGAGATTTTTTTGCTATTTTTGAATAAGGTAATTAAAGTTATTTGCAGTTCTGCCTGTGTACTTACAAGTCTTGATCAACATCATAAACCAAGGAAGTTTCATTCAAATTTAAGTTTCTTAAACTTTAAATGTTAAAGTTCCTCTCACAAGGTATTGATATACTTGGCTATTAAGAGAAGGTATACGTATCTGTTTGCTAATCTGTAAAGCAAATACATTGCAGTGACAGCTTGTGTTTCTGTGCATTTATTTCAATTGGAAACCATTGCTTGGAATTGCAAACCTGCTGATTTGTCTGATTTACGTAAATACCATGAACATCCATTCTGTTCTCAACAGTCAAGTGATAAGCAAGAATTGTAACATAATCTTTTATGAGCTGAGAATTTTTTTCTTCCTTGCTATTAAAAGATTTTCTTCAAGTATGGCTAGACTCTAGTTTATGAAATTTGATAACATCTTCATTTCTCAGGAGAATGTGTCTTATTTCAGGTAAAATTAATCTGTTTCATGAGCTGGAATCTGATGGGCCAAACTCAGAATGAAATAATTTGACTCTTGAAAGATTAATAGAAGAAACACAATAGAGCTTTAACCAAAATATAAACAGAACTAGACACATAGAAATTCCTCTGAAGAATTACAATAAGAAACTCTTCAGAAAAAGTCATTAGGAGTAACAGATGATTTTTAGCCAAATACATCTTCCAGCTTTATTCTAGATCTAGCATTTTCCAGTAATTTTTGCGAACAGTAATAATATTCTTATATTACATACTTTTTTTTAATAAATTGTTTGTTGATTTGAAAAGGAATGCTTCTCCCCCCCCAAAAAAACCCCCAAACACACACACAAAAAACACAAAACAAAATCCAACAAAAAAAGCATGCATGAGGAACAGAATGAATAGCTGTGATTTTTTTTTATCATTATTTTTTAATGAAAAAAATAAAACACTTCTAAATTCTTCTGAGTCCATTCCAACTTAGGATATTCTATAATTATAGGATTATAAATTCAATGTTGTGTACCAGTAAAAACATCCTAATAATCCAACAATACAATTGATTATATGTTCTGTTAAAATTCCTTCCTCTTTGCCTACAAGAACTAAACAAAACAAACAAATGAGCAAACAAAAAAGTAGACCTTTTACATGCTAGGTTCCTGGCTTCACTGCTTTTTTTTTTAGAAGAACATTTTTATTTGTGTGAAAATTAGTGCATATATGCCCATTTAAACTTCTTACTTCCTTGATTTTTCTTGTAAAAGAATGGCTCAGCTTTCAGCAGAATGCATGAGCAGATTGTTAATGCTTTTCTTTTTTAACAGCAGTATATTCTGAGAGATTTTCTTTCTTTGTTCTGTGGCAAACAAGAAAAATCCAATAAATTTTAATTTTATTTTCTTTCTCAAATTGGCAGAAAAAAGTCAAACTCAATTACATGTATGATCCTAATTAGCACAAAGTCTAGGGCAGTAGTAAAAGTATGTGATAGCTAGATGAAATCACAAAGGAAAAGCAAATACACTGGACTTGGTTCTTCTCATTTGAATTTGTTGAATTGACAGTCCACATATACTTTTCCTAAGATAGGTATGTGCTCTGCAGATATTATTAAATAGGAGAATGTTGCCACAGCAAGAAATTTGTCTTGTTTAAAAACAAACAAACAAAAAAAGAAACAAACGAAAAAGGAAAAATGGCATTGCTTTAATAAGTCCAGTTCAGGGTCAGGCTGAACTTGTGTTCCAGGTATTAATATTGATATTTTGTTCTTATAACTAGTCTGCTACTCAATAAATAGGAATAATGACTCTGGCAAGGTCCCATCTCACTTCACAAAAGACTTTATGACAGAATGCAGACTTGCATAAGTAAAGCTATGCAATATGGATGATTACTAATATTACCTATATTATCTCTGTTCCCCTTAATTCTAGTGTAATATCTATGCTGAGAATTTAATTAGAAAGGAAAGGCTATGTATCAGCTACTGTGGGATCAAATATGCTAATGTTACAATTTAAGGATTAAGTTGGCTATTTACCTGCACAGTAAGTCTACTTCTTTGAACAGAATCACTATGTTTGCAGTGGTATTGCTACTCCAGCTACTAATTAACTAGAAAGCATCCGAGCTGACATTATTCTTTAACAGGGTAAATAACCTGATGTCCACCATGAAAGATTATGCTATTTGTACAAGTTTTTCTACCAAGTAGTTGGAAGTGCTGTGTTTTGCAGTGTTAACTGATCAGATATTTACCTAAGCATTAGTTAACTAGGAATGAATTTTCGCCTCTGTTTCCAAAATTAAACCTGCATATTTTGAAAGACCCATGTATCATGAATACACATAAGAGATGATTAATTTTCCTTCCATACGTCTTGATGCTTGGATATGACTGAGTATATTTTACCTTTCAGATTTGGGTCCTGGGAGGTTTCATGCTTCATTTGTTTCTAGAAGGAGGGAAAAATACATCCCCATGAATCTTCCTTGAGGTGTCACTGAGGAAGAAAAAGCAGTTTTTGCAACTTGCCGATTGCTCTTCCTCTCAGAATATTCATAAAAGAAAATTATATGTTCAGAGTTTTTTCTGAAGTTAGGATGAAAGGACCATCTCTGCATCCCTGTCACCCATTTTGAATTATGGACATCTCTGTCCCTAATCACTAATCAGTGATCATCCAAGTCAATCATTTTGGACTACAATTTAGATTAAGGATATTTAAAATAAAAGCTGTTTATAGATGTTTTGTTAATGTATGAATGATTTACTGACTCATTTCTAGTCAGTCTGGAAATCCTCCCCCCTTTTTTATTATTCTGAAAATTCTTTGATTCTAGATTCTGTGATCCTAAAAGGGAACAATAAGCAAAACTTTTCTAATGTATAGGACTTACTTTGCTAAACCCTTCAGATAATGGGGGAAAAACCCAATAGAAAGCAAGGTGGTGATATGTATTCTAAGTGTTAATCCTCTTTATGCCTGTCATCAGTGGTTGATGTACAGGAATGGGTGGTGCTGGGTGAAGAGTGGGTTAATATGCCCCAATATACTGATCTCCAAGTCTCTGTTAAGCTTCAGAAATTACAAAATATTTTCATACAGTGACCAGTTACCTAAGAATAGGGAAAGACAGAAGCTGCCCTCCTTGTGGGAGTGTTTAACATTCCGTCTTTGCAACACTTCGTCAGAACAAGTGCAGGTTTTCAGATAAAATACTGCTTTTAATAAATGATAACTTAGAGACTCTCTTTTATATAACTTTATGCTCAAAAGAAAGCTGCTGGTAGATTGTTAAAAAATAAGCAGAATGTTACCCAGTCTTATCAATCTTATCAGTTACCCAGATATTCTTTACCTTTAATACTGTATATTATCAGAGAAATCACCTCTCCAGTGGGCTAAGAGTTTAGATTAAATTAGGTGACAGGATGAATACTATTCATAGTTTTAATTGTCTTTAATAGTGTGTGTTTCTTCCAAAGCTGCTATTATGCTGATCATTATGTCTTTCATCCTTCACTGTATGTGTTTTGGACTGCAAAGAAACATGAGGGTGCTTAAGGAACCTGTGTCCTCTGCAAAAGCCAGCTGCATACAGGTTTTCATACACTGACTTGTATTCACTTTTATTGAGAAACTTTTTTGGAGTATTTGAAGTACCACAGTAGAAGTGTATCTTGCTTTAAAACAATTGGAAGGAGAACACTTTGGAATGCATTGCCTCCCTCTCTAGGTTCAACCAATTCCTTTCCACTAATAAGGAATGCATACAAGTAAATTTAAGTGAAAAAATAACAGTTTACTAACAAGTGGAACAACAGTAAAGAGTCAGCAAATAATCACCAGATACAAAACTGCTAATTTTCACAGAGTCCCTAGAACAAAGGGAGATCCAAAACACCAGGGGTGACCTACCAACACGGTGTTTTGCAGCCAAGAATGTGGTTTGAAGGATGGAGGAAAGATGGTGTCTCTCTTCCCCCACTGGCCCACTCAGCTCATCTCCCCAGCACTGGCTGGCATTCTCCAGATCCAGGGGTTAGAGTTCATAGAGGGACTTTCTCCTGGCAGGAAACGGCAGGAGCAGTCAATGCAAGGGCAAGGATGCTGCACTGAGAGACTTGTGGTCTCCTCAGCTGGGTGCTGTGGCAAGCTGGACTGGCTTGATGGAGTGGGGTCACTTGCTCTCTGCCCAGGAGACAGGCAGGAACCTGTGGAATTCGCCCCCTGGCAGTTCAAAACCACTGAGTGCAATCGCAAGACAAAGGGGAAAAAAAAAAAAAACGAAACAAAAAACCAGAAGAGGACCTAAAAAGGAAAAAGCCTCTGTCTAAGGAAAAATACCAAGAAAACAGCAAGACAAAACCCATGAAGCAAAAGGGCAGGAGCTGCCTGCTGGCGAAGACTTTAAAAGCACCTGAGGAGACTTTAAAAGCACCTGCGGTGCTACCCGACTCCAACTTCCCAACTGCAGGGCTTTGAAAGGACTCTAACCATTTGGGACACAAGTAGATATGGAATACAGTAACATTTTGGGTTACTCATGAGTTTCAAAGTTTCTCTGTCAGAGAAACAGAGATCAGCATTAGACATGATTCATTACTGTGCTATTGATGGGAAATGGCTTTTCTTTAGGAAATCAGCTCTAATCAGTGTCATCAGAAGTTGTGTAGATTAACACAGGCACTACACACTTCAACAGCCATCAAGAGTGCCTAGTGCTGTCAGTAGTCATCCTCACCTGCTAGTACTTTGACATCAGGGACAAGTGAAGTTTTTAACCTGCTGTGCTCTCTTAACACAAGTCAAGGATGGCATGTGTTAGATGAACATTCATATTCACTCAAGAATTAGGCAGACTTCTATGATAGAGTTCAGTTGATGTATTTATTTCCTTACATGTGTACGCTCCCTGAAAACTTGAGTGGGTCAGCTGTACAGCATTGTTTGGGCTGCAGATTCACTGCTTCTCTCCAGCTTGTCCTAGAATTTCAGGAGTCCCGTTGAGTCTATTCATATTAGGTTATCCTACATACAAGTTTTGTAACGAAAGGAAAACCAGGCAAGAATGAAATAGGTTTTGTGATGGCAGTCTGTAGATATATTCCTTTCATCAGATGAACAGTAGCATTTTCACCAACTTAAAAGTTTCAGGCAGAACTTACCGAGGCAGGGAGGGCAAGACTGACACATATTACTGTGACACTTGTGTTCAAGACAATGTCCCTGTCAGAAGATAATGAACACAATATCTTTGCACAAAGAAGGTAAAATGGTGAAAAAACATCAGAGGTGACATTGTATTCCAAGACCATTCAAATATGATAGAGTTTAGAAAGCAAACGGAATATTTGTGAAGCCTGTTCATCAATTCAATGTTGTCTGAGATTTTTGACTCACTCCTCTCTTTAGCATTTACCTGCTTTTTCTTGACTCGCTGGAGCACATCTTACTGTCTCCCACCCACGTATCAGCTGTGGCAACTGAATAGATAGTTGCCACCGCATGGAGCCCTGTGTCTGCCTGCAGCAGTGGAAAGGAACACTTAGGATGTCATTTGCGGCACCAACATTCTGTCCTGCATTGTGTGACTTCTTCTTTCACAAAAACATCTAGGGGACTAACAAGCCTCAGTCCTCCCAGACACTACATCTTCAAATGACTGTAGGAAATGGCTTCTGAAATGGTTCACAAAAGAGTTGCTTTTTATTACTACCTTCACTTTACTATTCAGTCATGACACACAGTTGTGATAGGAAGTATCAATGACCTGCTCCACAGGCAGGAATAACATTTCTCCTCCATACCTAGTAATTATTACTGCTGGAGGATAACCAGCTGCTGTACTGGCAGTATTTCTGGCATCCAAGGACAGAAAGGATGTCAAATAAGAAGGCTGACCTGCCAGAATTTTATTAAGGAACGTTAATTTGGCTGATTTTGTTTTTTGTTTTTTTGTTTTTTTTTTTTGTCCACAAGAATCCTTGTTAATAAGACTTTAACACACTGCTACAAATTTATTTTCAGCTGACCCTGCAAAGCTGTACTAGCAATCCTTTATAATATGAGCTTCTGCACATTCCCCGTGGGCTTTCACCTAACAAGAAAGGCAGAGGTCTCACAGAGTTTGGAATACAGCTTATAGCTTTTGTATGACCTCTGGGTCACTGGCTGAAATTTGAAGAGATGGCCAAACTTCACAAGTGGTTGTTAGCTTACCAGCTTACTGCAGTTCCAGTAGTAAGAAGAAAAGAAGATCATTACTGTTTCCAAGCAACAGCATCATTTTTATAATGTAACTTGTCAGTATGAAGTGCTTTCCAGTTTCGGAATCTGGAATAAATTCTAATTAATTTTGTCTCCCAAAAGCAGGTTAAGAATAAACTAGATCACACCAGTGATTTTTTTCCCTTGGAGGCATTAATTTCCTCTATCAAGCCCATAAAAATATAACTGTGTCAAGGGAAGTCTAATCTATCAAAACATCTTACCCAGTAACTTGTTAGTTATGGCTTTGTTCATACTACATTAGACTTGAAATATCCACTCCACAACTACTGTATCTGGTACAGTGCTTCGATGCAAAATGAAGGAAGGACAGTATAGAAAGATGTCCCTCATCATAAAATAGTGAATTTATTAATTATAGTAGTAATTACATTAGCCAGTGACAGCTTTTCTTTCCTGTGAAGTACACTGTTTTATATGATTTTAGAAATGCTCGTGGTTTTTTTGACATAGTCTTTAATGATAGCCATTTTTAAATCCAACATTCTGATCTCTAATACTTTTGGATGCTTATAACAACTTCTCTATTCAAAGTGGATAAGCAAGGGCAGGTATCATGTGAAAAACTGTCAGAGTTTAGGGGTAAAGTGTACTTGTTTTGCATTCTTTGAGTCAAATAGGCTGTTTGTTCTTAATGTCTGTGCAGATATGCAGTAGAAATATTATCTTGATAATTTTATTTAAATTTTGGATTTAAATTTGGAGGGAATGTAGGAAAAATAATGTCCAGTTTATTCTAACTATTCACAAAAATGTAGATGGGAGGGAGGTAAAACATCGTACAACACAGAAAGAACTATAATTGCTTATAATAAATAAATATATTTATTTGTAATTTGAGAAATGAAAGCAGAAGGTACGCATTTTATATTAAACATTTTGGCATCATGTATTTCTGCTTGTGCTGTTTAGTCTTGGTTTACAACATTTCTGATTAGAGGATGTGCTGTATACATGGATCCTACCTAAAATGATAAAAGATCCCACCTAAAAACATGCACACACTCATTAGTGATTCTATTTTAATTTAATCTTTGTTTAATTTAATTGTAGACTGAAAATATATTGTTATCCTATATCTCCAGAGCTCAATGAAGAGAGGAACTAGATGAATATGAAACTGCACGATTGTTGACTAATCTGCATTTTAAAATAATCAGCATACCTTTGCAATGATCAAATTTTCCATATACTAGAATGTTTATGTACCTAATGAATTTTATATTATTGTGTGTGCCAGCAGAGGAGATGAGACTTGAAAAATATCTTTAGGCAGTAAGAAGGTAAGCCTTACTAAAGGATTATCAAAACTGGTCAAACTCAAACAAAAAGAAATGAGGCTTTGGGTGCACTAAATTTATCACAGAGAGTGGGAATAGATCTGTTTTACTGAAAAAAACAACCTACCTACCTACGTACACACGTACCTACCTCCAAAGACATGTAACCAAAAAAACCAAACACACAACAATTCAAAACCCCCCAAAATAAAGTCTTCATTTATAAACAAATCTGGAGTAACCTTCAGAGTTAAAAAAACAAGAGTAACCAGGTGTCCTTCTAGGCTAAGTACTGATTTGAGGGAAGGGGCATGGAGGGGACGAATTAGTTTTGTATAATATAACACAGTAATTCAGGCTGCAACGGAAGAATTAATTAAATTATACGGAGTCTATAACTTGTACAGGAGGATGCTATTTTGCTTTTGGTTTTGGTATGGGCTTTTCTGGTTTTTTTTTTGGTTTTGTTGTTGTTGTTGTTTTGTTTGGGGTTTTTTTCATTTACTTGAAGGCATAATCTGGGAGGCAGCACAATGCAAAATCTTCAACTAAATCTAAATAGCTACCTTATAGTGATTGCTATGTTGCAAGAAGTATGACCTTTTATGAAACCAGCACTATCTGTGCGTGCACAGATAAATTAGGGCATCTGCTAGGAGAATTATCTCTCTCAACTCTTCACATATGATGCTATGCAGAATTTCATTTTTCCTTGTCCTTGTGAAACCACTGACAAAGGCCATCAATATCTTGTAGGACATTCACAACTTTCTGAATACCTTTGCCCTCCTAGCTCCTCTACAGTGTCAAGATTATTTACCATTCTTTAGTCTCTCTTAAAGCGTGCTGAAAAGCAGAGTAGAAAATTTTGCTTTACTGTTCATCAGGTTTTAGTGTTGTACTGGGGTTTCAAGGATAAATAAATTATATACTTACTCGCTGTCACATGGAAGCTGAGGTGCCATTGAACTAATGGGCATCTTCAGAAAATGACTGTCAATTAAATATGTTATTTTAGACAGTAATAGAAGCAATTATCTTTTGTGCCTGGAGAGAAAGAATTAGCACTGAGAGGCCATGATGGGTCCATAGAATCAGTCAATAAAGGAAATATTTTACAGTTACTTGACCTGATTACAAAAGATGGTGTTAGAGCAAATGTTATGTGGCAGTGTGTAGCACAAAATAAGCCAACAGCATCAACAGGTTGAATGTCGTTGAGAATAAAAAGAATGCTGGCAACTATAATTAAATTAATGGGATTTAGGGGAATAGCATGAACAACTACTATAAGACCAATTTTCCAGTATAACAAAGGAAGCTATCATTTATAAAACAAAGGATTTTATTTAGGACATATTACTGTGTCCTTAAAAATAGCCTTGAAAGGTAATAATAAGCAAGAATTTGGATATAAGGAGTTTGATACTCATTGGCCATCCTTATCTCAAAGAACCTCATCCCAATCAGAGCCAACACACAGACCATCCATCTATTCCAGCTGCAGAAATTCGGTATGTGCTTTAATTAACATTTGGGTTGATATAAGCATAAACAATTAAGTAAGAAAGAGACAAGTATGCTTGTAAGCAAGATCAATAAGTATACTTACTGCCACTAATCTTTTGGTGAGTGTTTGTGGAAGATAATATAGTTGTTTAATTCCTTACTGAATAAAGTAGTTAGGGAGCCTGAGAAGCATGGCCATGCCATCAGTTTAACCACAAAAATATTTGCCCCACCATACAGGATAACTAATCCTTCATTTTGCCAGTTTTATAATCTGACTTTTTCAATTAGGTAGAGGTAAATAGTCTCATAATAGGGGGGAAAAAAGGGGAAACCAAAATGACAGAGTATGACTGCAGTTTCTGAGCAGTGTCAAAGCAGAAAGAGAAAAGGCATATCAGCAGAATGGGCCCTCTTGGGGAAATACGGCATGAGAACCATGTATTTCCGGATCAAGGAAAGTAGCCATGCCAGTAAGAAGAGAGATCATGCAACTATGATTGTGGTCATAGTCAATAATGCACGTTTCTTTCTCTTTCATGTTTACACTTTATCTTCCTCAGTTTGTGTGGTTTGGTTCAATTTGGTTTGTTTTGGGGTGGGGGTTGGAAGGTTGTTTTTTTTTATTTGTTTTCAAATTTAATTTTCATGAATTTGCTGTTAAGGGTGCATTTTACCTGGAATCAACTGCAAGAGCTCCTTTAAGATCTAATATAATCAGTCAGAAGTGACAGATATGGTTAGCAGTGAGACCCAGCAAACTCAGCCTTCTTGTAGCCTTTTGATAAATAGGAAAAGTGATTCCAGTCCTCTGAAATCTGAGGGAGTTTGTGATATACAGAAATCCATGTACTAAAAATGAAATTGCAAGGCCTTCTGTGTAGAAAAGGCTCTCTTTCAAGCTGGTAGTAAGAGTTCCTGGCTTGCTTGTGGTGCTGCACAAGCACTGCAGTTAGATCTTATGGAAGTATTTCCTCTTGACCTGCAAAGGGAGAAGAGTGAGTGTCTGTGTATGTTGGGACTCTACAAAGAATACTTCAGGAGCACCCTTTGGATACCCACTCATCCTTGGAGTAAATGAGCAGAGAGTTTTGAGGTCGGGGGAAAGGGGAAGGCATGGGAAAGTCAGAGTAGGCTACAAGTGATGTTAGATAGAAGCATCAACAATTTTTTGATCAAAGACTGGTTTTATTTTATTTGTTCCCTCCCAATATTGGTAACAGAGGCAGTCAATAAACACAGAAGTTTGTGAAAGACTTCATTGATCTTGCTAAAAGATATTCCAAATAAACTGGAAAGTCATTGAAGATTCTTGAGGCATTCCCAGGAATCATTTGAGTAACTTCAAAGCAGATGCTTCTTCCAAAAGAGGTGAGAAGCACTGGAGATTTTAACAAGCTTTTCTTCCATATGCACACCAATAGCAACCCATAGCATATAAAAAATAACTGGAGAGCTTTGATGGTGGCATTTAGGTAAATGAGGGCCCAAGCAACATCTTCTTCAGTCCTTCTGGTGATGGGAAAGAGTCTAAGGAGAGAGACTGTGTATCAATAATTGTTTGTAGAGCTGGTGTCAGCAACAAGACTTTGGTTTCTATGACCATGGGTATCTCTTCAAGGGTCAGCATCCACTTTGAAGAGATGGGGTATACCTCACTAAGCAGGACGAAGGTATTCCTGTGTGGAAATGCTGAGAGAATTGGGATTGTTCAGCACAGAAAAGAGAAGGCCTTGGGGTGGCCTAATTGCATGCTGCCAGTACCTGAAGGAAATCTACAAGAAAGAAGAGAGGGAGACTTTTTACAAAGTCTTAGTGAAAACCTAGTAAAAGGACAGGGGGAAAGCTGAAAGAGGGTGGGGTTACATTAGATAGTAGGGAAAAAACTTTACTGTGAGGATGGTGAGTATCTGGATCAGGTTTCCTGAAGAAGTTCTGGATGCCACATCCCTGAAAGTGTTTAAAGACAGATTGGCTGGAGCAGTGAGCAGACCAGTGTAGTGAAATGCATCCGTGTCCATGGAAAGAGGGCTGGAATTAGATCTCTTTAAGGTCCTTTCTAATCCAATCTATTCTGTGATTCTGCCTGGGGAGAGAGACAATAAGCTAAATGAGAATTTATGAGTAAGGCTTAAAGAGCAGATCAATAAGGGTGACATAATGGGTGTTGGTCACTTGATGAGGAAGAACACGTAGATGAGTCTAGAAGAGACTTCAAATTCATAGGCTATGTTTCCCATGAGTAAATTCAACTACCCTGATATCATCTGGGGAAGCACCACAGCAGAAAAACAAAAAAAAAACAAAAAAAAACCCAAAAAAAAACAAAAAAAAAAAAAAACAAACAAAAAAACAAACAAACAAACAAAAAAAGAAACACCACTGCATAACATCTCTGAAGAGCATCAATGGCAGTTACCTAAAAGGTAAAGGAGCTAATGAGAAGCTGCGTTGGATCTTGCATTCACAGACAAGGAGTGACTCACTGAGGGTGTGAAGGTCAAAGGCAGCCTTAACTGCAATGACTACAAAGTGGTGAAATTCAAGATCCTGAGAGGAGGGAGCAAGGCAGAAAAAAGACCACAACTCTGGACTTTATGAGAGTAGCTTTCGACATCTTCAAGGACTGGCTTGGAAGAATCCTGTGAAAAATGGTTATGGAGAAGTGTCCAGGCGAGCTCATTGATTTTTCAAGTATCACTTACTTTGGGTTCAGAAATGGCTAACCCCTGTTTTTGGGGAAATAAAGCAAAGATTACAGAAGGATGCATGGATGGACATGTTGCTTCCAAGAAAACATATAAAGAAAGGGAGGTGACCTGGGAGGAAAAGAAAGAAATACTATTTGAGTGCAGAAGTGTGTGGGATTAGAAAAGATGAAACCTGCCTGGAATAATAAAACCTGGTGAGGGGCATGAAGAAACACAAGAAAGATTTCTACAGGTTATCACAGCTGCTAGTTGTCTTTACAGGAACATCGACCTATGAACATGGAAGAGATCTGGACATAAAGGACATATAAAAAACCATGATACTCAGTGCCTTCTTCAGCTCAGTTTTCATTGGTAAAACAAGCCTCCAACAATTTCCAGACCCCTGAGACCAGGGAGAAAACTTGGCATACTTGAAACTTTTCCTCATTTGGAGAAAGGTCAGACCAACGAACATTTAAACAAGCTGATTTCACACAAGCCCACATGTCCTAATGGCGTGTACACACTCTGACTGGGGGAGCTGGACCATGTAAAAATCACACTCAAATCATCTTTGAGAGACTGTGGAGATCAGGAAAGGTTTCTGAGAAATTGAAGAAATCAAATGTCATTCTTTCCTTCAAGAAGTAGGCTGCAGATCAGTAGTTTAAATTTGGCAGCTACTGCATTGCTACACAGTAGTTCAATTTGCTCTACCATTTCAGGTTTTGATGTCTGTCATCTCCCCCTACTGTAAGAAAAATTTTCAATGAAAAGATTGCACATGCAACCTTTTAATTATATTTGCCAATCCTTCTGCTTATATCACAGGTCTGAAAGATTTCTTGGTCTACTGGAGTCCCTTTTCTATATTCTTTTTAATTTAAACTATTTAAATATATGTTATTTCCGTGCACTTATAATTCTCTTTGAGGTGACAGAAGCAAATGTCTTTCTGCAAACTTTTTAACAACTCTGAAGTTGGTATGTTTCCATAGAAAACTCCTCACTATCATTTTCTCCAGTCCTTGTAATGGTTTGTGTAACAAAGTCCTATATTTCCTGGCAGGCAACATTGCAGTTTTCCAAGTATTAGCAAGGAACAAAAACTTTTCAATTATTAACAAATCTATGACATGGAACTTGATGTTTTAAGGCCGATAGTAATTCTTTTGATGAGAATGGAAACAATTTTATTGATTTAAACTGGCATTAGTTCAGGTCCATGGCCCATGCACTTCCATTGGTCCTTCAAATACTGTATTTTCTAATACGGCATGGTGTTTAGTTCAAAGGCTTTGAAGCATATTTTGACAATCAAATGTTGCCTTTATTTATCCTTAAGTTTTCAGAGGACTACATTTTTGTAATCATGCTTATTTCTGGGTCACAGAGTCACAACAACTTTAACACTGGTAAATCAACCTCTCTCGTCAATTCAGCATAATAATTGAAGCTTTATCTCTTAATGTAAAAAGTTAGACAGGTGTCATCCATGAGTTCATACAGTGGTGATTATGAACAACATCATCAGGGACAAAAAGGTTATAGAGGACATGAGGGACATTTTTCCTTATTTATTTCTTTATATATACAAGATAAAATCAGTTGATACTGTATGACTAAGAAAAATCTGTTTGTTTCTTTGCCTTAGTAAATTGTCTTCCAAAGAGCTAAATCTAAGATTTTCAGTGGATCGGATCTGATACTGAACTTATTTTTGGTCATTTGAACAGCAAACACAAGGTTTTACTCTGATGCCTTGAACATAAAAAATGTTTAAATGTATTTTCCTGGTTTAATTTTTGAAAGATTAACGTGTCTTGCAGGTTTAGACTATGACTTGAGGTTGGAAGACATGGTGGCACGGAAGCCACCAGGAAAAGTCTGGAGTTTCATCAGACTCCTTATTAATAACATATGTTGGAAAGCAATTTACTCTGGCTTGGATTGTCATTTCTTGCCTGGGTGGGTTTGAATCTACATCTATTTAAGTCTCACTAGACATCAGCTAGAACTATCTGGTTCCTCTGCTATTTTGTGGCGGTCTTTTTGTCTTGTTCTTCACTGTAGAAGAGTTTATTTGTTTTTCTCAAGTTAGTGTCAGCAATAAAAAATACTGAAGAAAAGAGAAAAATTTCAAATAGGCATTTCTTTTACTAAAGTAGGAATTTTAGCACCAGAAGGAGCAAAGATGAGATACATATCAGTATGGGATATTCAGTGGAGAAATATAAGATCTTGACACTACCCCCATTCATGTTTTTCAGAGAAAATAGCATTGTTTCCAGCTTACAGGCAATATTTATAGACTTTAGCATACCTAGATGATAAAATAAACTGAATATAGGCAGCTGAAAGACATTACTGGAAAAGAGATAGATTACTTTTCATGACTACAACCCACCTGCAGGATGGAATTGTCTCTTTCTAGGAAAAGCAAACACTGAGAAGCAGTGTTGGAAGTTTGAAGGTACTGGCTGCAAGTGTTTATTGTGAGTTCAGCTAATGTTTCTCTGAGGATAATCATGAAATAATTGTGTTCAGAACACAACTGAACATATACTTGTATACCCATGTATACTCAAATTTGTTTTAATGTATACCCAAAAATGAGACCTGCCACAAAAGCTCTCCACTTCTAATATCCTCTGGTTGTGTTTGTGTGAGGGAAGATGGAAGAGCTGAGTCTGTGCGTTATCTATTTGTAATCTATAAGCATGGATTTTAAACTTTTCAATTACTTAGGAGTAAGGCATGGCCTAAAGCCTACTACTTATTTCTTTATATCCTTCAGAAGCTGATATAAGTGACAAAGTAGGAATATGTGGAAGAGAAGAAAGACCTGCCCCTTCTCACTCCAAAAATGCTCTCTGTTCATGCATAGCATCACAGTGTGTACTTCTATTTACCCCCTGAACTGAGGCATTAGGCAGAGGTGTACAATTTTCCAGCTGTGTTTCCTTAGGCAAAATCTGTAGTTCACATTAGAAACTGTTTTTTCCCTTCATATTATGAATGTAGCCTATTTCTTTTTTTCCTTTTTTTGAATCATTTCCCAAATCCATTTCTATTGAAACTTGACAAAAGATTGCAGAATTCAATCTAAGTAGAGTTAATGAAAACAAGAGAATAAGAAATATTCCCTTGGTTAAAGACGAATAATACACTGAAGCATTATTAAGAAAGATAATAGCCACATAATGCAGAGAAGCTACTAATAATCTAACTTAAAGAAAATAAGTCTATCAGCTGTGACACACTATCAGAAATCAGAATGTGGCCACAGTCTAGGAAGTGAGGTTTCATTCATTCCTACAAGTTTAGAACTACTAGTTTCAATAACATAAAATCTGAGCCCTTTCAACCTTGATACCAACTGTTATGTTCAGAAATACTGTCTCCCAAAAAAAACCCCAAAATGCAAAAAAACACTCCTCTGTTCCTTTCAGCTCCCTTAGGTCATAATTGTGATCAAAAAGCACCCAGACCTGCCACCTTTATTTCCACAGGCACAGAAGTAAATGAAGCAGCAGGACTTAGGTTTCATGAAAGTGTGAAAGGAGAAGAAATTGTGCTGACAGCAGTATATTGGAACTGAAAAATCTGTAGTCAGCTGTAAAACACTGTAATGTCAATTACAGTTTGAAGAGCATCTTTTCTTGGCTGAGAAATGAAGAAACCTGCATAATCAATGCTACATTACATGTACTTTTAGGAGTGTATATAATATCATAAAGAAAAGAGAGGAGATGGTTCTTTCAAGTCTACATATGTATACGCATTTAGGAAAGATGATTAATTCTTCTGCTCAAGAGCTGCTATCTTGAGTTTTCTGGGGAGAGGAGTGAAGGACTCCACTTCCTCACCAACCAGAACATCCTTAACAGCCTAAGCTACGTCCACAAAACACTGTTATTGCTTACTTGTACCACCATGGAATTTCCACATCTAGGAATTTTATCTTTATTCCTCAGTTTATACATCATCCTGCAACTTGAAGAATTAAAGTATCATTCCTGTTTCCAAGAATAGTATAAAGAAGAATCCATGGAACTACAGGTCGGTACGGCAAACCTCAGTAACTAGGAAGGTGATGTGGCAAATAATCCCAGTGGGGACCACACTGACCATGGTCAAACATTGTGCCCTCCCCAAAAAAAGGCCAGCAGTCCTGTGGGCTTCATTAGGAAGACCACTGTCTGCAGATCAAGGAACTCGATTCTTGTTCTCTGCCACATCCATTGGTTGTATTATGATCTGTGCTTCCCAGAGACAGACAAATATACTGAAGTATGACCAGCAGAGGATCACAAAGATGTTGAAGGAACTGGAGCATTTGTCATGTGGGAAAGTGGGGGGGAAGGGGCGAGGAGGTAGGAGGTGGGAGGCTAAGAGCACTGGGAGAGTTAATCTAAAGAAGAATGGGCTCAGAGAGATCATAAAATATATAAATATTATATTGGGCAAACCAAACTCTTTTCAGTGGTGTCCACTGATATGAGGAGAGCACAAACTGAAAAAAAAAAAAATCCAGAATTCCAGTTAAACATTAAAACTCCCATTTTTATTGTGATGGCAGAGTCAAACTCAGGCAAAGGTTTCCCAGAGCTGAGGAACCCCCATCCTTGGATATATTCAAACTTGCCTGGACATGTCCCTCCCCAGGCCACCTGCTGTAGCTGATCCTGCTCTGAAAAGGAACAGGAGTGGGCTATCTCCTGAGGTAAGATACAGCAGTGGGGTGCTGTAAATCTGCGACACATGTGTGTGTCTTCATGTGTGTTTCTGTGTGTACACATATTCTCAGAAGAATTGCAACCTTATAGGAAAAGTCGATAGTTGTGAAGGGCAAAATAGATTCTGGCTGAAGTGCTATATATCAAACCTGCCCTGGGACTGGCAATGAAGTAAGCAGGAACTTTTAAGTTTAGTTTAAAGGAATTATAAAGGGCTGAAACATAAAAGGTTAAGGGCAGCTGCCTTTGAAGAGTTTAGTGCGCTGCCTGCTGGTGCGGTTTAAGCAAATCAGAAGCAAAGGTGTTTCCTTATCTGGAATGTTAATGAGGGAGAAGCTGAGCACTTTCCTAAGCAGAATTGTGGCCTGCATGATAATTTGTCAGTCTCTGACAGTATTATGCTGCTTCAAAAGAAGCTGTGACATCCTTGAACTCAAAATTATGGGAGGATGACAATTCAGTCACAGAAGAACCAGTGGGCTTTCAACTAACTTCATGTATTCATGAGACAATGTGAGCTTTAATTCTACAGTCATGATAGATATAATGTTTGGGGGTTTTTTTAGGAAAATGGCACCATAAGTTGTCAGCAATAGTATATAAGAGTTATATGAGTTAAGGACAGGTACTATGGATGTTTGGAACAGTTGATTTTAAATATAGATTTTTATTTTGTTTTTAATGACGATATCAAGCAGACTGTAACAAAAACAAAAACAAACAAAAACAAACAAACAAACAAATTGTAAGTCTACTACCATGCCTGGTTTTTCTGCCAAAGAGAAACAAAGTTCCTATAGGTCTAACAAAAATTTTGGTTTAAATCTTCTTTATCATCCTCTTAGCCTTTACCTTACAAGCAGCTAAGATACCCACTATGACTGCTAGAGCTAAAGCATGAGACAGATAAATAAATAATAGTTTCATAGTTGCTGACAAGTACTTGGCCCACAGATCATATTCAGCTTTGGATTTTGAAGGGAAACTAGGAAAATGTGATTTGTGCTTTTATCTTTAAATATTTTGATCCCTTATTTGATTTCAGGAGGTGTTAGACTTTAATTACATTGGAGAATGTGTACTTCTTGTTCCTCTCACCTGGAAGCCATGGAATGAGACAGAAATCTACTTGGCACATTTGGTTGGAACCCAACTGAACAAAGAGTTGTCTTGACTCCAGAACTGACTGTTACTAGAAAAAATGTGGGCAAGGAGACCATGGATGTTGTTTTCCTCAAAGTGTTAAAGGTCATTTAAGACAAACAAGTTAATGTCAGTGACACACTGAGAATAAGACAGTTAAAGTCAAATGGAGTTGCCACCAAGCACTCTGTTAAATTCAGTGTAATCTGTAAATCTAGAAAGCAGCCCTGCAGAGTTCTCCCAAAATGATCATGAACAGCCATTAACGCATCACTAAATATAAGCATAAGAAGATTAGTCTGGTTTTGAATATCCTAATCTTTCCAAATCCACACTGCAAACAACAAGCAGGAATGACAATTTTCATTTTGTTTGTGTAGCATCAAAATTAAAGTGCATGTATGCAGAACTTTTGCTTGAACAGGTCTTAGAAAGGGGAGGGTGCAGTGCCAAATTTGTATATGCCTGTGTTTGAGGGTCTCAGGATGAGGGAAGAGATGATAATCTTGACTACATGTTTCAGAAGGTTTACTTATTATATTATGATATATATTATATTAAAATGCTATACTAAAACTATACTAAAAAGAAAAGAGAGAAAGGATTCATCAGACGGTTGGAAAGGAATAGAAAGGAATGGAAATTAATAACAAAGTCTTGTGACTTGTCACAGCCTCAACACAGGTGGCTGTGATTGGTCATCAAGTGAAAACAATCTACATGGACCAATCGAAGGTGCACCTGTTTCATTCCACAGCAGCAGATAGTTATTGTTTACATTTCTTTCCTGAGGCTCCTCAGCTTCTCAGGAGAAAATCCTGGCAAAAGGATTTTTCAGAATATATAGCAACATTTGTGCACTGCTCTAAAATATTTTTTTTAGGTGGCATCTTAAATCAAAAACATTATAAAACAGTATGGAATGAACATAATGGAAATGGAATGATGTTGACAAGCTTTCTCCCTTTTCACATCACTGTTATCCAGGACAAATATGACATGTAATATGAATGACTTGTCTCATAGGTATGTATTATCAGTACTTGTAGCAACAGGGAAAAAAGATATCAAAACTGCTTAAAAAAACTAATGAAAGCCTTGCTACTAGCTCAGAAGACTTTATATAACCATTACAGCTGCAGTGTGCACTGTGAAAGGGGCTCATGGCTTTTAAAGAGTAAGGTCTCCCATGAGGACTTATCTCTATGTAGAAACATTTTCATGGGGATAGTCAGGAAATATGAAAGCTATGTTTATGCTAGCACATCCTGAATATTTTCTATAAACAGAAATATCTCTTATTCACTGTCTCTTACCAAAGTAGAAGATATATTGATTGATGATAAGGTACATTACTAGTATCTTCACCTACTGTGGTATTATGTTTAGTTCAATGATGATATTGGACATGTATGATGCCATCTGACTGCATTTGTCTGTTGATGACCTTCAGTTCAGGTTAATGGTCATTTCTTGATGACTGATCTATTCTACTTTTTAAGTCTCATATGTTTGGAACAATTGGAAGTCTTTCATGGAAAATGTATTGAAATAGGTCCAGTCATGAGTAAGTAATGTAAACGGTTGAACTATTTTCTTTTTTTTTTTCCTCACAAGAACTATCCTTAAAAATTTAGTGAAATATTCAGTCATCATTACTGAAAAAGGTACATGCTTTCTGTTAAGACATGCATTTTCTGATTTAGAGTACAGTTTAAGTTAATTAGACTTTTTTAAATTGTTTGTTTCTATATGATCGATTAGCAGTGATGTGTTGAAACAATAAAATAGGAAATACTTCTCATTTCTTTTGCTTAATATTTTTAGACTATTACTTCAGTTCCTCACAGGTACTATTTGTAGCATGGTAATTACTCTTCTTGTATATCTGCACCGCATTTCTTCATTAACAAAACTGATGAGACACAAGCATGCTTTTCCAGTCTAGATAGCTTTGGTTTACATTTACAGTTTATGAAGTTTATGAATGTGTACATTCACATTTATAAATTGGTAGCTGTGTCTGGTTTTATTTATGGAAAGAAATACATGTGATGTGCTTACAAACTAAAGCATGTTACTGATTAAATTTCTTTTCACTTAAAATTGATTTTCACTGAAGCTTTCATTGTGAAGGTTGATAGGGTCTCAATTATGGTATATCTGGAACTTATTACATAACTGTGAAAATACAGTAAAAAAAGAGAAATTAAGTAAAATACAGATATGAAATAGAAGTAAAATGAGAGGAAGGCAGGAAGGCAGGAAGGCAGGAAGGAAGTGGCGGAAGGAAGTGGCGGAAGGAAGTTGCAGAAGGAAGTGATGGAAGTGGCGGAAGGAAGTGGCGGAAGGAAGGAAGTGGCGGAAGGAAGGAAGGAAGCAAGGAAGGAAGGAAGGAAGGAAGGAAGGAAGGAAGGAAGGAAGGAAGGAAGGAAGGAACTTTAAATCACCAAAATATATTTTTTAAGAGGAGCTGGTGACATGATAAAAAATTCATCTGAATCCTCCTGATTTTGGTAGAATATGTACTTGACACAACCTCAGAACTTTCAGAGTTGTCTGAACTGAGAGATCTCTCAAGAGTTCTAATGCCTCAGCTTTGTTTCCACACTATGACACAGGATGGATGTGCAGTGTACCAGATACATGCTTTTACAGGGATCAGAACTCATGTTTGGATTCACCCCTTCCAATCTATCTAGAAATAATTCAAAGCCCTTTTTTTTGTTTCTGAGAGTGGACTCAAGAATTCTGAGAGTCTGCATTCATGATGACAAATAACAAAATACAGCACTCTGTTCAACTAATCTGGAATATAATAAACAAAATTGAAGTATTAGCAATCTCTCCAATTTAATATGAAAGGATGTCCACAAAAGCAAAGCATATACATGGAATGAAAAAGCTGATATTAGCAATGAGATCAGCATTTACATATCTAATATAATTATAATTTCGATTATACATCCCATAATTGCCTTTTCCTATATGAGATAAATCTAGCCAGCGATTTATATAAAGTCATTCTCATCTTCAGTAACTTCCTTAACTTCAGTAAGGAGATACTCTCCTAAGCAACAGATTAAATCCTTTAGAAGTTGTTCATTCTCTTGCAAATGGTACTCTGTGGTCACAAGCATCTTCTGTGTGTCTAAATCTGCAGTGTCAGAGCTAGAGTTTAGCTTAGGTTGAAAACATGCTGACATGTAAAATTAGACATTCTAGCAGACAGGAGTGGACTATGTTTTCAGCTCCAAAAGTAACTACTTAGCCTCTGTGTGGCTATCCAGAGATGGACCTGAAATTCAATTTGGATAAATTCAATTTGGATGTGACAATAAGAAGCTACTGCATTGTCAGGTAATGGGGAAATGGGAGCAAATTAAAAATATGTTGCCGTTGACCTTGTAATGGTGTGACTAGTCTACTTCAATGCAAAGCCCTCCTTTAGAACAGCCCGTTCAAGTTTATTTTGAAGCTACTGAGAAGTGGCCACATTTAAAAAATTGTTAAAAAGTTAAAGCTAAGAGAGTGTTCAGAAAGCTGCTCTTTGTCAACTTTGGCAGTAAGTTATGACTTCCCAGCTCAGACAGACATCTCATAATGTAAGACTTCATCCCAATTCAAATGATTTGTAGAACTGTATGATGAAGAAATCTTTGAAAGACTTAGTCAGACAAAATTTTTTAGAGATTGCTTGCACTAGCAACAGAACCATGTCTCTTTTCTCTTTTTTCCTATGTCCTACATTTGCATATTTTATTTTACTTACTTGACTACTACAAGTGGACAAAAATGTCCAAATCTGATTGTGAAAAGGTCATAAAATCACAGAGTCATAATAGTGCCCAGGTTGGAAGTGACTCAAGAGTTCCTTTCGTGGAACAATGGGGCTCTTATTGAACTATCCAGCAACATGCCCAATTGCATTTGGAAAAATCTCAAGAGATAGGAACACTGAGATGCCCCTGGGGATCTTGTTCAAATGAAGGGTTGTACTCCCTGTAAAAAAAAGTCTTTCTTATATTTGATAATTTTCATGGCCTTCCTTTGCACTCTTCTTCTGTCTGTGATTTTCCTGAATTGTGGGGACCAGAACTGGAAATTGTATTCCAGGTGTGGTCTGACAAGCACTGAAGATTGGGATGATCCCATTTTTACCTGTGCTAATGATGTCCCTAGGGATGCAGATCAGGAATATTTCTGTTTTTGCTGGTGCAGTAGGACGTGGCTGATCTATGTTTATTTAGATTGTCTACCAGGATTTCCCAGCAAGGCTGTTCCGCAAACTCACAGTCCTAGCTTATACTGAGCTCTTTGGTTATGTCATCCCAGGTACAGGTTGTTTACTTGTCTGTGTTAAACTTCAGACTGTTCTTGATAGCTCACTCTTCTATCCTGTCCGGCTTTCTCTGCAGGATTGGCCCTCCCAAGTGATGTGTCCCCTTCACCACACAGTCTGGTAAGGGTGTTTCCAGTCCAATCCAGGCCAAAAGCTGAGTGGCATGGGGGCCATATCTGGCCAGTTGTTACAGACTGCCAGCCTGAGTAAAAAACACTGATCACCACCCACTGAGTGCAACCTGTTAGCAGTTTCCTACCCATTTTTCAGATTCCCATCCAGTCTGTACACTAACAGATTGGACTTTAAATCTCTGGAAGATTCCTTTTACTTTATTCTCAAGTGTGAAAATCATCTTACAAAACATCTTTGCCCTCCTCAGTGGAAACTATTTTAACACTAATCTTTTAATGGGGATTTAAATGTTTGTTGTCAGGTATGAAGGCTATTCAAAGAATCAAACCCCAACATTTTGGTTCCTACTTGGAATTTTATACCACTTAGTTTTATTTAAACCAAAATACTCTTGTGGGCATATGTCATATATGGCATATAGCATGTATTTTTTCTTATGTGTGTCAGCTTTGTTTCCTTCTTATGCAGATGTCACCTCTGTAAGCTGCTAATACTCAGGAGTCTGTAGATCTTGCCCTTTTGACCTCTGAAGGATTTCTGATAGACTTTCTGGTTCACTTCCCTGAAATTCCTTTTGTAAAATAAAACCTAGCTAAAATACGAATAAAAAAAAAATGAATATGTGATTGTAAAAACATGGCTCTGCAGGTGGATGTTTCTGCCTGTGGCTTGTTAATTTTTCTGTGCAGCCAGAGTCAGGTTGAGGAACTGTGCTGGATGCTTCTACAGAGTTCACTGAATTCTTAATCTGTCTTAACAATCAGTTGAAAATAATATAGAACACTTTTCTCTCATGAGTTAAGCAACATTTTTGATCATTAGAGAACGGTTCTAGTGAGTAGACTTGTAAATTAACATCTTGCTAAACAAACAATTCATGGGTTTATTTGTTTGGGCTGCATTCTAAACCCCTTGTGTTTAAACACTGAGGGTCAATGTTCAAAATTACTTCTAATTGGATAGACCATCTCATTGGACATTTAGTTTGCCCTTGTCAACATATACTTGCTTCCACAGTCTCATTTGTTTCACCTATCAGGAAAAAAAATACATTCTAGTTTTCATTAGTAAAATCCATTTTAAGGTCTACAGGAGGTAAATTATTTTTAAAATTAGCTTTTTGTTTTATTAGTCAGGTTGCATTGTGTCAAAACCATGTTGGAGTCAGTGGCACTTCATTTGACCTTGATAATATTGACACAATTACTCTATGTCTCTGTTCAGTATGACACCATTAACCCTCTGAAATGAATAAATATTTTTAAAAAGACAACAGGCATTTTTAACTACTTTGAATAAATTCTTACTGTCTGTTTTATTTCTTACTAGATTTATTTCTAGTAACAGAATGTAAGCAGCAATTTAATTAATTTATCATATGAAAATCAGAGGAAAAACACCAGAAATCAGATAAAGAGTGTTATGCATATACATCCAGAAACTTTGGTGAATGCATTTGACTCCCATGTACAGTAAAGTAAAAGAGGTCAAGAACAAATTTGCATAAAGCAATACTGGCTACTTTGGCATACAGAAATAATAGGATACAGTGAAGCTTTTTAATTGCACCTGTATTATTTAGGAGGACATTAGCTTCCTATGTCATACACACAATTTTGAAACTTTACCCTCGCTATCCTGCAGTTTTCCTTCTGCGATTGTCAAGTACTTGTCGAGTACAATCCTGATCTGGAATTCAATATATTAGAAAGTGAGAAAGAACAAAACTAGCTTTCTTTAGGAATTCAGGCATTTTCTTTGCAATAGAACCACACTGATGGAGGAAATTATAATGATAAGTAAATAAAATTTAATTTTTGCGGTACACACTTGCTAAGAAATACATTAGTGAGATCATCAAAACCATTGTTGTAGGCACTTCAACCCTTCATCCTTGCTGGAACTTCTGCATTCTTGCATATTAGGTCCATAAAGATGTTTCCAAACTGTTACCTTATAGTAATTTAAACTCAGAGAGACACTGTGTGAAATGATGTTATAAAGCTGAACAATCTTGGAAGGTGATATCATGAACCTGATAGGCAGACATTATTTTCATGACATGACAGTAGAGTGAAGTTGACAGCAAAGGAAAGTAATGAAGACTTATTGAAAATTCTGTATACACTGGGACAAACTCATGATCTGAGGTCACCTCTGAAATGGAGAGTAGATGTTTGGTGATGGTTTTGTTTAATATCACATGGCAAACTATTGATGGACTTATTAAGCAAATGAATGAAGCAACTAGAGTGGCTACTTACGCTACAAACTTAAATATGGGCCAACCATGAGTATTGTTTGATGTGGGCCAGACACGATGACAGAATACAGGGAAGATGTTATGACAGAGCTTCAACATGTAGCCTAGGACATTCTAAGTGTTATAGAGAAAGAAGCATGGGGACAAAACAGTGAATAGAGTATTGTTGTGCATCTGCACACTCATTTCTCTGTTGAGCTAAGTAACAGCTCCTGACCTGCTGCCTCTATGCTTTTCATTCGCTGTAAAAAGCCACGTTTGAAAAATACAGGAATATCCTCACTGGACAATCTCTATGAAAGTATACTGGAAGATAACCCACTGAGGTGGCTCCATCTTTCTTGTACAGAGCTCTACAAAAAACCATGTTTTTTAATATTGTTAAGGGACAATATTAATTTTAAATTGCGATGTGTCTCTGTAGTGTTTTAATATTTGTTGTGGTTGAAGAGTCGCTTGGCCAATATTTGTTCTCTGTCATAGTGGTACACATCAAGGGGAAACAAAGATCACTGATCAGTCAAGGTGACACAAAATATAGCACAATGTGTCCCAACTGTTCATGCCAAAATTCTCTATGATTTGACTTCCATGCTCAAGTCTTTTCCATAATCCAAATATGCTCTGAAAAAGACATCTGCTGTCTTTGAACAGTTTCATGGCTTGTATCCAGCTTTCATTTGGCATTTCTTTAGTGGTAACTTGCTTTCTCTCTATTGGTGGTAAAGCATTGCTTATCGAAGTGTTTCTAAAAGTGACTCCAACTGACATCTAATTCACATGTTCATTCATCTCTTTCTTATGGATATACTGATGAAGTTGACCAGAGCCAGACACAACCCTATATTTTCCTTTCTTTTACAGGGCTGTGGTTTTGGGCTACCTGTGTTCAATATGTATTACAAGTACTGAGAAATAAGCAGCCTACTTGTAAAATACTAGTGAAGACATGGTTTATGCTATTAGAAAGTTTGGTTCAATATGAAATTTGAATCCACGCTTAGAGGAAACAAGCCAAAATCCCCTTTGTGTTCATTTATTTAAAAGCAAGTATTAGCACCTCCTGTACTTTCTCATGTATTGACATTTTGATGAATAATTGTTTTTGTCTCTGTATTCATCTCTGTAAAAGACTGAAATGATGTCACTAATCACTAATTGTTGATTAGAAGATCAACATTTTCCTTAAAAAAATGTCAAAAGTGTACAGTTGCACATTCCCTTTTGCTTGTGATTTTTTGGCCAATAGAATTATTTAAACCATTACAACTGCATAAATGTGTAAATAATTTTCTATTCTCTACTGCTATTTTTTGTCTCCAGTAATATGCAAAGACTGTTATTATCTTGTAGGCACAGTTAGATTTACAACTACCTAAACATTTTCCTTTCAGATGTATGAGGAATTGCCTTTCAGTCTCTGCAACTCTCTAACTTGCAGCTCTCCAGCAGAGCTTAGCTGTGTTTCTAGTTTTCTTTGTAATGTCACCATTACTTTCTCCAGTTCTTTCCTACTAGTGTAACATTTGAGTTCATTTTTATGGTTTGTTTTCCTGGAACATACCCAAACCCTTCAAATACAGTCTGGTATGCTGTAAACATGTCAGCATTCACTTCTTCCTGCTTTACAATATTGACTCTACATTTATGCTTGTTACTACTGGCACACCAAGAATTGCTTATAAGCCAAACACCACAGTGTGAAATAAGTGTTTGCTTCTGTTCTCTCCATATAGAAAGTACAGTTCAAGTTAAATTTCCCAGATGCTTGCCTTTCCTTATATGAAGGAGACCTGATGCTGAGTAGGGTTGTGCAGCAGTGATTCTTGGCAAAGTCTCAATGATCTGGTCCTCCTTTGAAGTATCACAGACAAGCACATTCATAATTATCACACTTATCTTCTCTTACAGTCACTGCACATTTTTGATAAACAGTTGTATTGGCTAGATTTCGAGCAATTACGTTCAAACCCAAAATATTGTGTGAAGAGGTTTTTTGTTCACCATCTGCTATACTGTCTCATGTGTCAGTTGTGCAATTCTAGTGAACTTTTATGTATAACTTCCTGCTCTTAGTCATAATTGGACTTCATCATCTTTCCTCTCTCGTACCATTTGGTGGGCAGTAGTGTAAAGCACTACTTTGAGCACTGAAAGTTAGCCATTACAGCAAGCCTGTAGGTGGTCCTTGTTTTTCATAGGGTAGGTATACAAAGAAGATTGTCATGATTTTCCCCATATGTTACAGAACGGGCAACATTTCTTCTCATATGTAACAGAACATGTAACACTTCTTCTTCTTCTACACATAATTTCTTCTTATAAAAATAATAATTTCTTACAGGTTACTGCTCTCTGCTTGTACCTAGGGAATGTTTGACCACAATGACTTGTCTTGCAATGGTTATCCTAAAGACCTGCACACAACAGAATGATTCACATCACAGTAAAACTTAGAAGATACTTTCAGGTGGCTTCATATGCAGCTGTAATTGTACTATATTTATTTTCTTTTATGTAAAAAAGGAGAAACCACCACATGCTTTTTATCTATAGTACTCTCAGACATTTTTCCTATGTACCGCAATAAATCTGCTTCCAATCAATGAAAAATGCTCCTTAAAAAAAAAAATCTGCTTCTTTTTAAACACAGATTTTCTTCCACCACATGGAGAAATAACATCACATATTTTCTTCTGGAACATGCATATAATGCTTTTATGAAATCTGTCACAGAGCATGTTCGTGGTATAATGCATAAGCAAACAATATTGATTAGTTGTTTTGCTTATGCAGAAAAGCAACAATCAGACATGAATTTCCTAAGCATAATGGGTACAGTGAGTGGATTGCAATTCCTCTCCTAAGATTTTTGTTGTAAGACACACTCACACACTTCACACTCACATGAACTCACCACTACCCCACAGACCAGCACAGCCCAGTCCAGCATGACAGGCACAGGACACTCAAGCCAGCAACTGGACAAGTGACCTCCATACACTACAGGTAAAATGCAGACTTTGCCTTAGCACAGTGTTGGCCACCTGTTGGCATGGGTCCCTGACTGGGGAACTGCTGGTTTTGCTGTTTTGTTGCATGTCAGGTATCCAGCATGCACTGAGGACATGGCTCAGGGTCAGTCTCTATGACTCCTCATCTGAGGCCAGTTGGCAGCTGTCACCAGGGTTTTTGTCATCTGCTGTTCCACTGCTCCAGATGTCTTACACAACTGTGAAGCTTGCATTGGTTATGTGACAACCTTTATTCTGTTGCTTCTTTGTTTTTCCGCTCATATTTCAATGATCTAATCAGTTATAAATGGGCAAATTTTGTCAATGTCTCCTCTGCATGAGCCTCCAGTAGGCTTTGCCCCAGCAGCTGCAATGTTTTCTTATGTTGTGTAAAAGCTTGTTCTGAACTTAACTTTCTTGGTGACAAGTTGTCAATCATTGCACTCTGCTTTTGTAACTGGATGTCAAATTTTATTTGTGCATTTTAAATAAAATTATCCCTGCATTCAATTTCTATTATCATCATTTCTTAAATGTGCAGAAACTCTCAGTAGATATATGGATATTCAATCTGTTTCATATATCATCTGTATTAAAAGTATTTGATTCATTGCATACTTTTTTTTCATACAGGCAAAACCAGATTTGTATGTTCTTACTTAGTACAATAATTATTTTGATTAATTTGATTATTGTTTATGCCAATATTCTCATACAGAATCACCAGCCACATTCATGAGCCCAAAACATGTGAATTACTAAAAAAAGGAATGGAGGATGGGAGCATTTCCAGTCTTACCTAATTTCAGAATTTGAAAATTATAACAGGGCAAATCTGGCTACTTCCATTCAGTGAATGTGTATGAAATATGAACAGACATTTCTCAGCTTGAAGGAAAAATGTGATCATAACTGCAACCAAAAAAGACCACTTGAGATGTGTAATCTGACCTTTATGATGTGCCAGATTAATTTTTGCTATTATCTTAATCAGAAAAAAAGCTTTCTTTTTTTTTAATAGTAAATTAAGTGTTTTGTTAATGAATTATTTATCATAAATGTATTTAGTTACTTCCAGTAATGATGTAATAAGAGTCTGGGGCTTTGAGTGGGGAGAGTGTGGGACAAGATAGTATATTTAACTATATTTAATAGCCTATACAATATATCACCAGTAAATTCATAAATACCAAATGCACTGCTGTTTGCTTTCACCTATGTTTTATTAATTGCTATACTCTCAGTAACCTTATAAATGTTTCACTGTATCTGAAATATACATTCATTATGCAATAATGATTGAAGCTCAGTAATGGGTTTTCCTTTAAGCATAATTTATGATTTGCCTTGGCAGGCTAATACCTTGAAACTGTTTGCTGCTTCTGCCAAAGACTGCATAAATCCTTACCCCAAAAAAAAAAAAAAAAAAAAAAAAAAAAGAAAAAAAAAAAGAAAAGTCCTAAAAACACTAAACAATGGAACTATAGTTTATTCAATGGGAATTATGTCTAAGCTCAGAAAAGTAAGCCTCAAAATTTTGTAACACACGTTTTATACAACTGTTCCTAAGCATCATTGATTTGTTTTCCCAAACAAGTCCTTTTTCCAAATCTCTTGCAGAAAAATTGTAAGTGTAGAGCTGGTGTAAGTATTCGAAGTATACAGTGTGTTCCACTTGGAAATCCTGTTGACAGCTGAAGCAGGAGGAAATGTGTGTGTACAGCTAATAGGGAATATGATTGAAACATGTCATCAATGTGGTCTGCACTACAGTGACAATAAAAATACAGGGTTTTGACAGGCAGTTTTCCTGTTGAACATAATGTTCATGAATTCAATCAGAAGGACTTCAGCTCACTGTAGATTTAACTAACTTCTCAGAAAATGATGCAATAATAGCCAGAAAGATAATTATTATTATAATCATTATCTTTCTGGTAATAATAATGGAGGTAATGTAATGAAGAAAAGAAGAAGTGGAAGAGAAATGGCAAAAGGGAAGGAAAGAATAAAAATTTTATACATTTAAATTTTAAAGTACATTGAAGAAAAACTATATTAAGCAACCCTGGAAACTAAGATGAAAAACCACTTCGTTTAGTGTCCATTCAAAATATTTTAGCTGGAAGAATTCCATATGCGATTTTAAACGGATTTGAGTAATAAGAATGATGCAGAACAGACTAAGGCAACAGACCCTCACCATACCTGCCGTGTTAGAAAGTGCAGGGCTGACTTTCTGATCTTTGTCAATATCTCTGCATGCTCAGAAGGAGTTTTTGGATGATGCTTTGTGCTCTCAAGCATGTTTCATGCCACTTGCTTACACCACGGTGCGTGACACCTGGACTACCATGTTACTGATGACAGCAGTAACTTAGCAGAGAACATTTAGTCAGATGTCTCCCCCTTCCACAATAGACGCAATCAGGATTCTCAAGGCCTGCACCATGTCCTTGATTTACCTCATGACATGGAAGACATTCTCAGCTTGGGGACTTTGTTAAAGGATCATGCCAGTTTCTTGTCTGAATCTTAACAATTGCCTAAACCCCAATTTTCTTAGGTTTATCAAGGATGGGAGGACAGGCATATGCCTGAGTCCTGCTAACAGCTGCTGCTGTCCCAGTAAAGGCTTGCAAACTCTCTCTTCAATGAGGAGCAGACAGATAGAGCAGTGGCTAGAAGACACCTCAGTTTTGTGTGGGAGAAGCTTTTAGTAATCCAGAGGTCTTATTACTTACAATTATTTTTTTTAACAGTGTATAGGAGCTTACCAGGAAAACATGCATTTATTACTCTGAAAAGAATTTAGCATCTGTTTTTCCTCACTCACAACCTACTTTGACAACTTTTGGCTTAAGTGACTCACTTTAAGCAGATGGAAAATACCAAATATACTTGGCTTGCAAGGAAAACATTAAAGAATGCTTTTTAATACAAAAAGTTGTTTCTTTCCATTGCATAAAATATTTCAATTCTTACTCAATGTGTCTAGATGCCAATCAGATAGCAGAAAACATTTGCCTTTTGAGTATCCTGGCTTTTGGCCTTGCAACAGTTTATCCTTAATGATGTGCAGATGACCAGTTCCTCATCTGGATCAAGTGGCCTCCTCAGAACTCAGAGCTCACTGCTGATATGGTTCCAGACTGGGTTAATAATAAATAAGTTCTTTTTCTGTGAAAGTCATTGATGGAGCACTTTCGTATGTGTGTTAAGCCATTGGTGAGAAAGAGGTTCCTATACAGGAGTATTTTAAGTCTCCAAGTCAAGACCTGTAACAGTGCCAATAGTTTTTTTAGACTGTTTAGCTGCTCTCGATAGTGAAAACAAAACCTTTAAGACACATATTGTTTCAGATCATACCTAAAAACAGATCCACGTGAGTATAGACTGAGAAACTATGCTGTGCTGTAATTAGTTAGTTGTACAGTATTTACTAGGGTTCTTTTGTTCATTTTTCAATTCAGTTAGTGCTCATAAAAGTGAATCCAGTAACCAGAAAGATGAGCAGAAAATATATTTTAAGGAGATTGTGTTTTAATTGGATATTTTGGACTTTCAGGAAGATTTGGCAAAGCTGAAATGAATTTTCAGATTATTTTCTCTATATGAATCTATGCTTCTGCTAAGAGTTTAAGCAGAGAAATTTGAGGCAGTTTTATTCACACTGAATAATTCAGCTTGCAAATAGAAAACTTTAAATAGTCTCGATCTGTCTACTGAAGTCAATATTGTAGAGATTTTTTTTTTTCCTAAAAACACTTATACAAATGTCAAGGCTTAATTCTGCTTTAAATTTTTTTATATCCAGAAATGTCCTGGCATGTCAGGAACTGTTCTGAACTTTTGGCACTATGGGAAGAAGGTGGTCCTAAGGGAAGGAAATGCAAGGGATTTTTTTTACTTGTTAATAGTTCTTAGTGTATATAGTTGTCTAAGAGCTCTTGTAGGATTTGCTAACTATTTTCATATTTATTAATAATTATCCTGGGACTGTATCATAAGATGTCTCATATGCTTCTACCTTGTCTTGACATAAATTAAAAAGTCTAGGTTGCCATTTACTTTAGAGAAAGTCAATTAGTCAATTATATCTTATAAATAGATTATATTCTATTTTATATTTATGCAATTGTACCCTTATTACATAAATGATTTTTTTATATATGTATATATATATATATATGTATGTATCAACTCTGCTCCTTAACCAATATTCCTGTATTCCCAGAACATTGAATATAATGGCTTGCTTCAGGCAGTACAGTAGACATGGAATTAAAAGCTTTACTCAGTGGTATCCTCTCCTGGAATGCAACTGTGGCTGGTGATCAAGGACAAGTAGCAAGCCAGGTATCTTCACTCTAACAGCTTCAGCCACAGGATTGAGGCCAGTTGCAGAAAAACTGGAAATAGAGGTCTTCTCCATCTAATTTCCTTCAGAGTATGTGACAAGGCAGGATGTTGTACCAGTTCAGAAGCTCTAGCAAAACTCCTGCAGGGGAAGTGGAAACAAGAGGAACCAAAGTGGCAAGAGTGGCTGAATGAGGCGTACCAAAAGGTTCAACGTAGAATTCGAGATGATGCAATATAAGTCAAAGCAAAACTAAACAAAAGCAGAATGCTAAACATATTTGCCATTCTTGTGTTTGCATTAGGGGTAAGGAAGTATTGGTGGGCAGGATATTTTTGCACTTTTTTACCTGCAGGGGATGAGGAATTGAAAGGGGAAGAAATAACTGATGGATCTGAGGAATAATTGCTATGAAGTGCTGAGGTTGTCTTTGAAAAGACGAAACTGAGGAGTTGGTGACAGTTACAGATTTTCAGCACTTTCACTTTTCCAAACCAAGCAACAAAAAGGAAGTATAATTCTTCAGCACTTAAAGCTCCTTAAATTGATATTTTAGGATTAATTTCTTTGATTCCTGGCTTTTCACATAATTGAATATTTTATAAAGGGAACCACTACAAGAAAGTTCATGACATCCATTATATGAAGCATAGCCCATGAAGATACCTGATTAGACAACTTCTGACCACAGAAGGAGGTATTAAAAAACTGTCCAACTGAGATACTTTACTGTGCCAACTTCAATCTACCATTTCTATCAGCCCTAATTATAGTCAGCTAATTTCATTAGCTTCTTTAATACATTTTAAGCTACAGTACTTACAAGCTAAGAGCAAGAATTGCCCTTTAATGGCGTTGCCACTTTCAGCAGAACATTTTCATTCTATGAAGAAAAGAATTATTCATTATTTTTTGCCATCATGGAGGTTTTTTCTGTTATTGGAATATTTTACACCAAAACCAAATAGCACTTTTTTTTTACTTAACAATATTTGCAATCTGCCATCAGAAAAAAAAAAAAAAAAAGTGAAAAAACTTAGGAGAAAAGGAAAGAAATAACTTGCTATTCAATTTTCGGTAAGGTACAGAAGTCGACATAGTAAGATATTGTGCTTGATCGATCACACCAAATGGTAGACAAAGTGCACCTGTAGGCTGTTTTTAAATGATAGACTACTATTCAGAGAAGTGATATTCTCCACTATAGTCAGCAACTAGGCAAATCAGAATGAAATTCAATAATTTTTCCTTTTTTGGAAAGAGAATAAGAAATAGGAACCATAAAGTAGAAATGAGGCTGAACCAAAAAAATTTTATCTCAGTTAGCTCATTTTCTTATTGGAGTTTGGAAACTTTTCTACTAAAAAAATCCTCAAACCTATATTACCTATAGTATTCTATGTATCTTTTTGATCATACAGGTGTGTGTAAAAATTATACATTATGGCTAGACTGTCAGGTAAAAATTGCATTTAGGAAAGTAATGGTTACTGCTCTGATGCAATATCTCAAGAGGCAATACATTAATTCAATACAGTACGCTATTATTGAAAGGTATGTTTCCTTCAAATATTCCCATAAAAGTCAATACTTGTTAAAAGGTGCATTGCTACATAGAATTACATCTGTTTCTACATGACCTTTATAGGCATTGCATATACTTACATACAGATTTAAATCTCATATTTGCACCACTCAAAATATAAGCCAGAATGTTGCTTCTTCAGTGATGCAATGCAGGCTAGAACTTAGAAGAAAGGAAGTGGAGAGGGGCTTCCATTTGTGATAAAACTCTCTCTCTGTGTGTGTGTGTGTGTGTGTGTGTGTGTGTGTGTGTGTGTGTGTGTGTGTGTGTGTTGGATAAACTTTTTCATCATGATGTCAGTGCTATGTCACATGTCTATGCAGGGCTGTATAGACAAGCACTAACATTTTTAAAGGGGTATGAACGCACAAGACAGTGACAAGGGAATTTGATCCTTAAACAAGAGAATCATTACAGAAAAACAGTTTGATGAAATGTGGGCTGGAAAGTGATGTTGTCAACAACTGTGGCAAAACTTTATTGTAGCAAGCACATTTCTCATTCTGAATTTCACATTACTTTCTGCTTAGATGTACCAAAAAGATGTACAACTTAGAAGTTGAAACAAATAATATTTTAGCCTTTAAAACAGTCCTTCACAGTTCTTTCTCAAGGCTTTTGAGGTAATCTGGGGCTTTTTAAATGCTACGTGGTAGTCAAAGAACACAGAAATCCCCTTAAAATTCTGGAAAAAGGGAACTAAGGGCCAGCTCAGAAAATGAACAGGAGAGGCAGCAAAAGTTTCCAAAGCAAGAAAAGGAACATTGAGGACTGGAGGATTTTTCCAAGCAGGCAATTCCACTGTCCTGTTGCTGTAGTCTCAAAGAAGGGAATTACTTCCTATTCATTTATTAGAGACTTCAGACTCAATTGTCCTGCAGTCTTGTAAAGGGCATTGTCTTCCTTCTACTCAGAGTTGTCATGCAGCAGCACTGGCAAACACTTATGGGGACCCAAATGAAGAAGAGAGAGGACTTTACAAAAAGCAGAGTGACACAAGAGTAAGAAGCTGGAAAAGAGGAAAGGAGAAGGAAAAAATGGGAGAACAGAGATAAGAAAGAGAAAAGGAGTGGAGACAACTGGAGAAATGAAACAAATAACTTGGCAGAAGGGAAGAAAATGAAAGCTTTTGATGGCACAAACCTTCAGCCCAAGCTGTCTGTAAATAGGTCCCAAATGTACTTAATTCCTTTAATAAAGCTCTTTAGTTTCTTGATGTTGTGCTTACCAGTATAAAGGACAATCACCTTGCATATAAATCAAGCAAAGAAACTAGTAGTATTAGTAGAACTGAAAATCAAAACCTTATCATTACACATCTAACTGTAAGAGAACAAGAAATAATAAAACAGTTAAAGTTGTTACACACACTTCTTAGTTTGTTCCTGCTCTCTTGGTGCTATGATCACCTTTTTGCAAAGCCCGTGCCTGGTGACAGAGCAGGTGTTATGGTGTGTCACCAGGATCTGGAGTTCTCTGCCAAAAGGAATATGACATGCACATTGATCACTTATGCCAGTGCTTCTCTGCTCTATATCATTGTGTTACAGTTGTACTTTTCATTTTACACTAAACAACTACTCATTAGAATTATCTGTATAAAACTCATTGGAAAATACTGCTTTCAGTTACACAAGCCTGTCATCAGACAGTTGAAAAAGCTTGGGCACAGCAAGTCTCTGCAAACTCAGCCATTGCAAACTCCATACAAATCTGGTGGTTTGTTACTGTCAGTCATGATACTGTTATGAAGCCATAGGACTACACTGCCTTCTGTAATCCTACCCTGTGCTCTGCGATTCCACTGTTTCTGGGTTTCTTCTGTCCATGGATATATTGGGAAATTGTATAGATGCTACCTGGGAAGACAGATTAATTAGTTCTTGCTTGGCTGGCCAAAAATGGAAATTGATCACTGCCAAATATTGACATAATTATGACCCATACAACATTTGGAGAGTTGAAAAAGGCAACTGTTACAGCACTTGAAAAATTATACAGACCTTTTGAAAGTGTTTAGCAATCACGTGGCAAACCGAGCATGCTTGGACAGGCACCAAGATTCTTGTGGGCTAGTGAACAGATCTGGAGAATTTCAAAAGAGTCTGTAAGTCTTGTACTAGCTTTTAAGGGTTCATCCCACTGCTCTTGCCAAGGGCTTCCTCCTGCTGGGCTGATGAAGCCCATACAGGTGTGCCCAGGAGCATGGGGCCTCTGTCCAGCCCAAGGGACTCATCTGCTGCTGTCCTATTTACTGGTTCAGACAGAGGTGAAGCTGAGCACATATCCCAGGGACACACACAGATGTGAGCATGGACATGCACAGAGAAGGCACACACAGAATACTGAAATGGCAGGTTACGCAGGCTGCCACAGCCAAGACGATGCATTCAACATCACCCAAAGAAAGGAATCACATAGAACACAAAGGTGAGTCCCCTCTTTTTTGTGGACTGGAAGAGACAGATGTTACTAGTGCAGTGCACACAAGATACTCTCCAAGTTTACAACCACATACACATTTCCAAGTCCTTCAAGTGTCATCACATTCCCTCTGTTCTCCATTGACTCTGCCTGTATCCTGGACTCACTTTATAAGCCCCTTTCCCTCTGGCTGGTTCAGCTCAGTGTTCTGTAGGGAATACATGGCATTCACATCTTTGTTACACACACACACACAAATCCCCCTGGCTAGCTAGTGCAGTCTGATGTTTGCTAGTGAATACATGCACGAACCCCTCCCTCCCATGTGTTTACTGGGTTTAGGGAAGGTACTGCCACTTGACACTCACAGCTGGCACGAGACCCCTGAGCTGTCACTATCAGTCTGCTTCAGCTGCCAGCACTGAGCATCTCAGTCAACTCTTGTCATGTTGATTTCTCCACAGGTGGTTTTTAGGGTGCATACCATTCCTGCTCCAGTGAATGGAGGTTAAAGGCTCCAACTCACTCTAGTTCCTGGTATTATGACACCACTCCAGTAGCTGACTCCACAGGTCAGAGTTTCTACAAGTTCAGCCTGACTCCTGTGGTTGGTTCTAAATTTTACTCACACAGAGGTCTTGCCTTTAGCTAGCACCTAGTCCTTGCAGCACACGTGTGCAAAAAACACAAGATAGAACAGACTGTGGTGATCAGGCACAGGGCTCAGCCAGAAATTAGTACAGATTTATCCTGTTTTAAAAGAGTGACCAGCCTCTTTTATAATTATTTTCTGCCTGCCTCCTACTGTTTCTTCTTGAGGTCCTCCTTCCTTTGCAAATCCCTTCACGGGTTTGTATACTACTCCTGGCCCAAGCCCCAGGATCTCCTCTGGTTTATAATAATATCAGGTGCAGTTTGATCTTCCTGCAAAGGACATTTGCAGTTTTCAGCTAGCCCATCAACTGATGTGATTGGTGACGCTGACTCTTGTTATTGTCTCCATTTCTGGTTAGACATGAGGGCCTGTATATTTTGTTTCTGGCTCCCTTTTTCTTTCTCTATTTCCCAACTAACTACACCTATGATCAGAATAAACGACACCTATGTGCTGGAATAAACACTCTTGTACTCTTACATGTCCTCAGCAGTAACTGTGAATGGGCAGACTTTGTGTGTCTCACTGTTTCCCATGTTAAACTGGTTTGTGTCTCTGAAATTTTTTGTTTAAAGTTTTCCCCTCTCCTTATTATTCACTTTTTCCATAGAAAAGGGCCCTTGACCAGATGCCCTTAAAGGAGCAGACAGTCTCCTGTATCACAACAATATCTAAAATATGTAACATAAACAAATTGCTGCAATGGCTGCTGATAAACTGTTAAGTCAGCATTGCCTACATTTGACAAGGTGGTTCAAGTTCAGCTATTTCAGTGCTTCTTGGCCAATGATGAAGTGAAAATTAAGGGTTTCTCTCTGGTAGCTGACTGAGAACCATTCAAAACAAGTATGACTAGGTGAACCTAAAGAAACTTGAATACAGCCAAATAATTAATATTCAATATTTTTGTATCATTTAAGCTTGAATTACTCCCAGTAGTCATTACTACAGTTTAATTACTTTTGTCCTACACTAACACCATTTCATTATAGCACCTCAATTTAGTGAATTCCTTTCCATTGTTTACTTGACAACAACAATGAAATAACATGTCAACACATGTCAACACATGCAAGGAGTTACCATAAAATTCTCTCTTACTCTCTCTCCTTCTTAATCTATGTCTCTTTCTCTTCCCAAGGACCTTACAGGTTTACAGATAGATATCCCCCTCTTTTATTTAGAAAATAATTTCTGATCAACCCTATACCAAATCTCAGGCTGTGTGGCTGAGAATTTCTCCAGGATTCCTAAGTGAATGAATTACAGAAATAGGACTTCTGGGTAATGTATCCATTTCTCCAATGATTTAATTTTCCCTATTGGATGACCATATCACTTTGTACAATATTCTATTGAACTATACTTTCTTATTTTCCTCAAAAAAACCCCTTATTTTGAAGTTTGCCTTTCCAGTTACTGATGTCACCAGTTTTTCCTGATTTGGTGGTAACATCTACCTGTTAGTTGGAAGACAAGATGGCATTTTATGAAGTTAAACTTCTCATATTTCTTCATGATTCATGTGAAACAACTATATAAACCAATACAAGAACACTGCTCATTTTCTACTTGAAACTGTCCCGAGATTGAATCAGAATTTTTCAGGAACTCCTTAAGCATATTTCCTAAAACTCTTTCCATGTGAGTTAGGGTAAAATTTACATTGCCCTGAATGACACCAGAGACAAAGGAACAGGCTGAATCACTTTTAAAAATTTCTGCATAGTTAAATTTCATGCCTATAAAGTCTAATCAAAGACTGAATTGGGCTACCCAAGAGTTTTCTTACCTCACCAAGCATATCAGGGCAAGGGATAAAAGGAAAAGTTCCCTTCCATTTTTGATATGGATAATTGCGGATAAATATTCTCAGTAGAAGGTATGGTGACAGCATGCAATATTCATTACTCTACAATTACCTTTTCTTGACACTGATACTACTTGAGTCTGTTGGTCAGATTGCAGAAGGGTGCTATCATGTTGAAGAAAATTATCATGCCTGACTTTCAGTGCTCCTTTCCTAACCTATGACTTCAAATATCAATAGTCACTAATTGTAATTATTTAGCTTCCCTATAATGGAGTGGCTGAGGAGGAAGAGCACTGCCATTCATTGCAACTGAACAACTGATAAAAGAAAGGGAGATTGCTAAAATTACTCCATTGCTATATATCGCTTCCAATTCCCTAGGTTTTAAGGAAAAAGATCCATTTTTTTGGTATGTCCTTTCTTTCTTTTTGAAATTGAAATGGTAGGTTTAGAAGCAGAAGTATTATTATTATATAAAGTACCAAATTTCTGACATTTTTAGAAGGTAGCTTTAATCAGAAGATGTTGCTGGTTATGTGGCATAAAATCAAAATGAAAGGTCATGGACACAGTGACAAACAGGAAACTGAAGTAGTTTCTTTCTAAAATTGTATTCATAAATGTGAATTACCTTTTGTAACATTCATAGAAAGATGTACCTCTTTTGCTTTAATCTCTCATCTGCAATATTTCCACTGACATAAATACATTCTGACATACCTTGAACAAACAAAGAGACCTCCAGTATAGCACTATTTCCAAAGGTAGGATACCGGTACTACATTATCAAGACAGTTCTTGAATAAAGCTAAAGTGCAAACTGAAGAACTGAAATGCTACATAATATAAACAGACAATTTTCCCCTGAGAAAGGTATGTGGAATTTCTCATCTATATGGCATAAGATGCAATTAAACTGAATAAATCCATATTAACTTTTAATCTGAAGTAATGCCTTTGTACTTGAAATTCTTCTGTGTGCAGGGACATAATACAGTTAGTAAAAGAAATCCCTTGGCCAGGAACATTTTTTATGAAAACTGGTAGCTTTTCTGGCAAGGGAACAAAAGGCTCATGTAGGGTGGGACATTTCCCTGAAGTGTCACAGTGCTGGAAAAAAACACCTAACACAAAAAGTGTTCTCTTTGTTAATAAGAATTTTTTACTTCAAGGAGTCACTGAAATCCTAACCAATATTTGCAAGAGAGTCCCTGACAAGGGCCTGTTAGAAAGAGAGTGAAGTCAATAAAAGTAAAGTGTAAGTGTAACATTAATGGCAGGTTCTTGTAGCCATTTTCCCCCAAATTATACCATTCCTATTCAAATACCATCTCGAGAGTCTCAGACAGTGTCAAGTGCAATCATTGTTATTGCAGTTGCCAAGGTAATCAATTGAAATCATAATGAAGGGAACAGAAGGAAATCAATAGAGTCTGAAATTACAAATAAAGAGAAGCTATCGTTTAAAAGCATTTGGCTGAAATCTTCCATATTAATGGAGTCAGAAATGGCTGTGTCATTCAGAAGCAGTGTGGTGCATAATTCACTTGAGTGCATTAGAACACCTAAAAGCTATTGCAGCAATTAGTGCTGCCTACCAAGAAAGTGTCCACCTTAGAAGCATCACCGAATTATTTGGTTTCAATATGTTTTCATATCTAAAATTGTGATTTTTTTTTCTCCCTCGAAAAAGGAATCATGATGTAATCTTAACATAGTGTCTATCTCATAATTTCTTGAAGAAGTTTATCTAATGGGTGCTATTTCTTCTTTTCTTCCGGCTAAAACCCCTACCCAGATGTAGCTGCTCCCCAATAAATTTTACACCCCGTAGGTTCCCCAGTGAATGTGGGACATTAGCTAATGGCAGTGCTGAGCATTTACAGTCCTGTTTTACACAGAAATTACACCCATGTCCTCACACATGTTACTTAACACAAATATGTGGAGCATACATCACTGCGTCCAGACAAAGACATTCGAGATGCAGTGAAGGGGGTACTGCGCTTTTCTCTTTGGGCAAGTATGACAGCAGGATTCTTCTGGCTTCAGAGAGACAAGCAAGCAAGAATGAAGGGCTGAATATATGTTTCTGCTGTGAGTGCTCTACGAACAAACATTATTGCACCTTGCAAAGCCCAGTAAATAATTATTCTAGAAGAGAAGCTAGGCATGACGCGATAGCCTGTTACTGCATTCACTTGGGAAGAAGAAGACATGGGTCCCAGCTCATGAACCAACTGGAGCAGGGAATTGAAGTATCCATTGAAGCAAGAAAGCCGGGTCTGAGAGCTAACCATTATGTTATACAGCTATGTCCTCTCCCCCTATCATTCTGCTGAGAGAGGTGGTGAATATTTAATAGTTTCATGCAAAATGGAACAGTTTCTAGCACAAGATTTGAAAAAAACCCAAAACTCTATAACATCCTACAGTATTGCTCTTAGGTCCTGTGCAAAGCAAATCATATGAAAAAAATTAATCTGTGTGAATTCTTCCTGAAAGGAGTACTCAAACTACTTAGTTGCTTCTGAAGAGGGAGAAAGACAAGGGTCCACACAGCAATTTTTCAGGAAAAAAAAGATGATGGGTGTCAGGTGTTTTTGCTTTAAGGCAGTTTCTCTTATCTCGTTGAAATATGACTTAGCCATCTTAAGGATATTGCTCTTAAAAGTCAGATAGAAGAAATGGGAACAAAAATTAAGGTACCTCCTTCCTGTCTGAAATACTAATATGTCAAAACACTGAGTTACCAAGACCTTTTCTTCTCAAAAACCTCGATTGGTTTTCACATGGCATTTAATAAAACCTTTCCATAACCAATTGCATAACAGCAATTAAAATTCTCATCAAATCCATCTTAACTGTTTATAGTCTTCCACTAGGGAGCATTTTCCTTGGTAAACATCTGCAGTAAAAGGCTATTTAATCTCTGCAAGTGAAACAGTCAGTTATGCTAATTTATCTCTTCTACAGTCAGTTCACACTGAAATCTTGTTCAGATCTGGTCTTCTGCAGTAGGTGAGTTAAGACGCACTTTGGCTTGTTCTGAGAGGGAATAAAGCCTTTGTCTTTTTTTCTGCCACACCAGCTAAGGTTAGATCTGATCACTGTGTATCTCTGTAAAGGAGTTCAAAGCACTTTGCTCTGCAGTCCACAAATGCAAACTACTAAGAAAAGGATATCTGATGAACTGACTTCTTTGAATGAGGGCAGTCAAAGAGTACATAGCCATGCAACCCAAATACAAGCATAAAATACTATAAACTAATCATACAGTCACTAACAGCACTTTCTGCCTTTTTGTTTGTATAGATTTTTTAGCAAAGGAATTAAATGCAGTGTGTTGAAAGCAACAAACCCCGTTCTTTCTCTGGAAAGCCTTGAACAAGTAATGAAAAAATGTCCTTTATATCACATGTGCAAAATCAGGCATGTTGGGGTTTTTTTCCCAAGTCACAATTGCAGCCTCTGGGGTTCCTTTAGCTCTCATTGCTTCACACTTGTGATCTCTGGGTTGTCACTTTCAGAGTTTTTTGATTAATATTATCAAAACCAAACCTGTAGCAGATTTGAAGATTCCAGGTTGTGCCTTCTAGTATCTCTAGCTTTGCCTTCTGGCATCTGGCTCCAGCTTGGAAGATCTGAATAATTTCTCACTTCCTCTTCTTGATGCTCAGTTCTCACTTTCATCACTTACAGGAACATCAAATCTCCCACCACTGCTTTATTTCCTTTTCTTCCTGAGAGGATTTCAGCTTTTACTGGTGATAACAGGAGCAAGTCCATCTAAAACAGAGGCCTGAATGTCATTTTTATTTTTAAAGAAAACTTTGCAAAGGAATGAAAAGCTACCTTATAAATGTTCAGATAAAATCTAGGAATAAATCAAATAGATATTTATCCTTTAAATAATGTACTGAATGTTTCTCCACTGTGAAGCCCTCATAGCAGATCAATACTGTTTACACTATTCACTTGCAGCAAGCAGTAAAAATCTTTCACTCAACAGTATCCAACCATTTAACATTGTTAAAAAGACAGCTGAAACATCAATTGGGGGCATTTTTTCCTAAACTGAAATGGATCGATTAGCTTTTGTGGCATTCACTGCAATGGTTGTGAACCGGGATTAGGAAAGATGTAATATGAGAGTAAAAAGGGAAGGAAGTCAGTGCACCTCTTTTAAGTTAATGAAATAAATTGCATACCTCTACTCAACAGAAGTAAATCTTCTTGGAGGGATTGACTTCTTTATAATACTGTGTTAATAACTACTTCTCTACACTTGTAGTATGGATTGCCTTTTAAATTGATTTTGCTATACGTATGCAAAAGCAACAGCTCTGAAAGTCTGGTCTGTGACATTTGTCATGTTGAATCAGTTAAGCGACAGTGCAACTTTGTGATCAATGCCACTTCAGTGAGAAAAAGTATTTGTTATTAGCAAACTCTAAAAGAACTATGCATGACCATTAAATAGAAATTAATTGTTCTAGGCTTTTTGGAGTTTAAAAAAAAAAGTGATTACTTAGTTCAACTAATGAATGCCTTCATGTGACCTCCAGTCAACAAACCACTGTTAATACTGTACAGAGAAACAATGGGAAAGTTAGGATCATTTTACCACCTACACTGAGTATGGGAAGACTTCTAATTGAATAAAAAAGACCAGACATGAATTCAGCATTTTTCTTAATCAAAAAATTTTCTTTTTCCCTTACTATCCTGTCTGTCTTTATTTTTTCATTTCTTTGTAGTTTTCCCTAATGACTGCACTGTGGTTAGAAACAAAAAATCAAACTCAAATATTAGCCTCCTGCTCTTTAACTATTTTATTAATACTTCAGCTGTAGGTGACATTATATGGCTTATGACAACAGAGTACAAATCTTCAGCCAAAATGAAAAGAAAACACAAATAGGTATTCAAAAAGGCTTGTAAGATGCAGATATTTATGCGTACCTATAAAGTATCAGAAGATGATAAATTAAATAGTGCAGACAAATGAAAATTAGAGATGTAACATTTCCATTTTATACTACAAATCAATTTTCCACCAATTATTTTGTAACTTCTAGAAAAAAAAATTGTTTTCAATATTGAAATTTGTTCATTCATTTGTTTTCAAGTCAATGAAAATGTTGATAGCTTGGCAGATGAAGCTGAATTCACCATTCCTTCAATATTCCAAATAGTGAAATACCTAAAAATCTTAGTTCTTCATTCTTCTTCTGTGAAGACAACTGAGAGAGTTGGAGCTGCTAGGACCAGGCAAGAGAAGGTGCTGAGGAAACCTTATAGCACATTATAGTACTTGAAGAATGCCAACATTTTTTGTTGACTGGAAAAGGACTTTTCAGAAGGGCATATAGTGGTAAGATATGGGTAGATGGCCTTAAGCTGAAGGAGAATAGGTTTAGATAAAATCATAGCTGAAATTCTTTACTCTGAGAGGTACTGAAAGTGTTTGTCCCCAGAGAGACTGTAGATTCCTACCCTGGAGGTGTTAAAAACCAGGATGGATGTGGTTCTGAGTGACCTGTTCCAGTGTAATGTGTCCCTATCTGTGTCAGGGGGGTTAGATCTCAATAATGTTTGAGGTCCCTTCCAACTCAAACCATTCTACATCTATATGACTTTATGACTGATTACTCATTTCTCACATATTCCACATATTTCTTTATGTACAACCATCATCACTTTTTGAAGGTATGAATATTTCCTGACACTAGGGACTGTAGCTCTTAATTTAACTATGGTCTGATTTTCTCTTCCTACAACCTTTCACAGTAGAATGCTCTTCCAAAACCAAGGAAAAGTCAGCTATATAAGAAGTGGTGTCTAAACACCTAGCAATCTAAACTTTCTTCAAATAGCAATTTCCTGAGATCCTCAGTGAAATCTAGGTAGTTCAGAACTGAGCTAGATGCTCAGTGAAATCAGTGATTCCATAGATGCTCAGTGAAATCTGGGTAGTTCAGAGAATACCCTGTATTTTGTGGAAATCCGGAAAAAGAATGATAGTTTTGATGTCTTACATCCAATAAAGTTCTCTGTTTTTTGTAGGACTTGAGGCTGTTGCTGGGACAGGGAGCTATCATTGGTACTGCCATTTACTATAAACACAAGGTTTGTTTCACATGTATCAGCATTGGTCAGTATTCAGATATCAAAGTAACTTTACATAAACAAGTTTTCAAACCCCGCTGGATTAGTCCTTGGTGGTATGAGATGAAAACAGACATGCTATGAGAAAAACCATGCATAAATTATTTTTAGTTTAAATAAGATGGAGATTTTATGGATTTGGGTCAACAGAGATCACACTAAAAATGTTCACTGCTTCATTCTAATGAGTTTAAAGCATGGCTGCTCTATTTTTCTTCCAATCTATTTTTTTCCTGTTAGTATGTAAGTACAGTACGTTACTGTGGAATAAAACAAACTGACTCCTGAAAAATTATTAATATAGGAGATGCCCCAAAAATTTTGTTCTAGACTGGAGTTGTCTACAAGGGTAAACATTGGAGTATTGAAACAATTGCTTTTCTGAATTTAAACTGGAAATTTTAGCAAATACATAAGATGTGGATAAGTCTTTCTCCAGCAGAAACACTAGATTTGCCTCTAGGTAGACACATCTATTCCTAGGGAAGTGTGAGTATGAATCTAGTCAGTCACCTTAGAGAATTTTGCCTAACCTTTTTGCATTGTAATTTTTCTGCAGTAAAGCCCTGCTCTACCTGTGCTTATGTGTTTTCTGTATCTGAAAAATTAATAGGCCCAAATATCCTAGTGCCTGCCCCTATTATTTGTTCGCAGTCAGAAAATTGTATTATGTAGTAAGTGGTCCCTTTCAACTGCAGTGGATGTATGGTAGTGGAAAAGAGAAAACAGAGGCATCTGGGTAACCTTGGCAATGTGGCTCACCCATGTGCAGTGACAGAGGCAGCAGAGAAGCGTGCTTGCTTGGTCATCCAGTCATTTTCCTTCTTGAGAATGACATAAGGATAGTCACAATTCTGTGTTCAGCACAGTGTCTTAGGAAACAAGATTTCAATGGATCTGCTTCTGAGAAAACTACTATGAACTCAGATGTTCACCCAGCTGCACTCTGGAGCCAACCTATCTTTATTTCAGTTCCCCTTTGGCAGGGACATTTAACTACAATGTGGGAATAAAAGTCCTTTATAGGTTTTGTTGCTTAACTTTCTTCTGCGAGGCTAATAGAAGCATTTCATGTATCATAGTGGCAATGCAAATATTGCCTTCCTTAACAAATATTTTCTCAGATTAAGGTTTCCTCATTAAAAATTCCCTGAACAGAAAAAAAAAATCTAAAAAGTTAGCCTTTAAATCCATATATTTGTCTTCAGTACTGAGCAACTGAATGCATTATAGAGAACATCAAAAAAGTGAAATAATCAATCTGCAAATACAAAGTGAAATAACACCAATCAAGACCCCAAAATTCTAATAACTGCCACACATTTTGAAAGATATATGCTTACATGAAAGAGGAGAAATATATCTCTATGATAATATGCTATTTGTCAGCAAGCGTATAGCATATTTTTTAGATTTTCTTTTGCATTAAGAACTTCTGTATGCATCTCTACCATACTTATTATGGACAATGCTTGCACTTTGAAAATATGACTTGAGCAAATATACCCTAAATACAATAATTCGATTTCACATTTAAGTTACTAAAAATGTCAGGTTGCTGTTCACAAAAATGCCTTTTCAAAAATAGGTTGCAAAGAATCAAAACATGCCCTTTGTGTCAACTTCATCTAGCTGCCAATAGCTCTTTACTGGGTTAGTCTGTGGGCTGATTGCCTTTTGCAGAAGTAGTTCCTGGAATAGATATAACTTGGAACAAAAAAGTAACCTTTGGGGTTTTTTTCCTAAAAAGTAAGGCATTTTCTGTATTCAGGCCAAATTCAAACTGGGTGAATAACATTGTGCCTCCTTTATTCCTTGCTATCTTTTATTGGTTGACAGTTTCTTTAGTCTTTGTAAAGTATATGTGTATGTCTCTGTGTCGGTGCAAGAAACCATTCTGGGAGGTGTAATTTATTTTTGTATGCCACTCAAATATTTCAGAATATTTAGGCCCTTGTCACAATAAATATAAAACATAAAAATAAATATAGTAAAAGTATAAAAAAAGTTGGGGTTTGGGTTGGTTTTTTTTGTGGTTTTTTTTTTGTTTTTTTTTTTTTTTAAAAAAAAATTTTATATAATTAGGGTTTCAAGAGACTAATTTCATTGAACAGTGTAGGTAAAATAGGACTTAAGCCTCTTTGGTCTTGTAAGACCAGGCTTGGGAACAAAAGTAATGTTAGATCAGGACAGGAGGTAGAACCAAAAAAAAAAAATAAAAGGCTTACTTGACCAAAAGCTTTGGGTCAGGCTATTGATTGCTGTATTGAATGCTTGGATTTTCTAATCCTTCTTAAGTATGACAGGTATGATTTTTTCTAATCTAGAAGCAGTATATTTGGGGAATCCTTCCTTCAGTGTGGATTTTTCACTTAGAAAAGACTCTTTGGAGAGAGTGCACCAGTCTGCTTAGAGTAAAATTAGAATTTTTGCTCAGAGTAAAGACTCTGGAGAGAGTGCACCAATCTGCTTGTATTTCCAGAGCTGACTGAAACACAGATGTATAGACACACTCAATCAATTTACCCCACAGTGATGCATTTTTAACTTGTAATGTGGGAGAAGCAGTAACATATTTATTGGTCTAAACCAGTGATTTACCGAAGTTTCATAATAAATGTGAGAGTTGTTAAATCAGAAGTGATGGCAAGGAGCTCTTCAGTGTTTACTGCATAAAGGGCAGGGTCAGGCAGAACAATCTGAGATCCTGCTGTGGACTCAGAGGTTTGAAAGGACCCTGTTGCTTTCTAACCTTCCTTCACAAGGGGAGCTCACATGCAGCTTCATGCTGACTAAGTCCCAGACTTGGTGCATGTCTGAATGATGACACGGGTGCAATCAATCCTTTATATCACTTAGGGAGGATTTCAAAGTATAGGATCCTACTGATCACTTACCAAGGATGTGTTACAACAAGGAATCTCTCAGCCTTGAGGAGTAACCTTGAGAGGCATCCCTGCTCAAGGGCAGATCCTGGCTGCAGCTTGCTGTCCCATGGGAGAGATCAGTGGGCCCTGGGCTGTCCTTTCTTTGTGGAGGAGGCTGGTTGACTTACAGCTGTACTTGGGGTTGGCATGTGCTCAACCAGCCTTGCTGAACAAGATTTATGTAACTTGCTTCTCATATCTTCTCTTTGTACTGAGAAGTGCAGAGAAGAGGTTTAAGTGTTTTGGAATGGGTGGCACAGCCCCATGAATAAACTGAAATAGTGACAGAAACTTTAAAGTTTCCATTTTAACATCAAGTCCAGATATATTAGGATGTTGACAGAGGCTTGTTCGTGTTTAAGATCCAATAGAGACAGCACACATGCTGAGCAATTGCAGACACCCTGTTGCTTTTAGCAAGAGAGTCAGGGTGTTGAATACTTCTTTATTAATTTTAGTTGTGTAATAAACACTTGAGTACAAATCTGATCAACTATTAAGGTTTTCCCATAAGTGACACATTTCCTTAATCTTCTCTGCAGTTCAACTGCTGTTGCTAAGAACACTGCAGAATCAGGGATTTTCATGTCTGACTTTTAATGGGTGTGCAACTGGAATAATAACTAATAATTACCTATCTTGCAAGGATGTTGTGGGGGTCACATAGTTAATAATTGTACAACAGTTCTAATGTATAAAGTGGAATGAGATAATCATAACTGTATTAGAATCTTCTGAGTAGATTCTTGTATGTTAAATTTCTATAATCCAATGAGATTTTTTGTCTGCTTCTTTGTGTGAATGAAAGTGCAGGATCAGTCCACCTCTCAGAGAGTGAAATGCAGAACAAAAAGCAGATCAAGGGGTTTTCTTTTAAATGGCCATGTCAGTTCTATCACTGGCATAGTCAGCAGGCAAGAACTAGCCAAATGATACTAAGCAGAGCCTCAAAGAATGATAGTAGCCCTGGAGATTTTGCAGCTAATCACAGATGATTAATGGGGAAGTTACTTTAAAAAACCAACTACCTTTCCTTTTTGATTGCTAATTATTCATGAAAGACTAAGAACAAGAGTACAATGAAGCAGGACAACACATTTTTAAGCACTACAATAAAAGGAAAATTGATCACCTAGTTAGTATGCAAGCAGCTAAGTACAGCAGGGCGAGCGGTGCTAATTTGAGAGTCAGATTGGGAGTTTAGCAAAGCCTCTCAGTGCCAAGTGGTTTATTTCAGAGTTTCAATTAAAAATGAAATGAACAGGTTTGCACATACCCGTGTATGTCCATGATGGGAAACTTACCCACTGACATTATTATCAAACAGAAAACTGGACTATTCCAGCAAATATAACATCAAAATTTATGTTTTATTTTTCTTTTTTGTTAACACACGGGTGGGTCTTTTCTATGCCTATGAAGACTGTTTCCTGACTGGCTTGCATCTCAAAACCAGAAGTATGTGTATGCTTTTTTATTATTCACACTTTACTCTTTCACATTCTTTAAGAGTGGATTATTCAACAGGGTAAAAACATCCAAAAGCAAAACCAGAACATAAAGATAAGGTAAGTATTTAAAAAAAACAGATAAGCATTTAAACAATGATAGAAGGACTATAAATAAAATCTTCCCCATTCTTGTCTCTTCAGCATGCATTATTTTCAGGGCTAATATTTTGTATAGCTGGTTTCTCTCTACCTCAACTCATTGGACAGGTCAAGATGATAGATTTGGTTGGTTGGTTTTTGTTGGAGTTTTGGTTTGTTGGTTAGTTGGTTTTTTTGGTTGGTTGGTTGGTTGGTTGGTTGGTTGGTTGGTTGGTTGGTTGGCTGATCTCTTTGTTTGTTTGGTCTTGATCTAATTTTTTGGTAGGTTGGTTGGTTTTTGATTTTTTGGGGGTTTTTGCCTTGGGTTTTTGGGGTTTTTTGGGGTTTTGTTTTGGTGTTTCGTTGGGGTTTTTTTGGCTTGTTGTTGTTGTTTTGAGGTTTTTGTTTGTTTCTTTATTTGCTTCATGTAAGAATCCTTAGACTTAATAGACTAATAGACTTAATAAAATCCTGATTCTGTTTTATTGGATGACTTATTACAGGAGCAGTCACTAGGCTTCCAAGTTCCTCACAGAGGCAGAGATGCAGTGATTGCTTCAATGGGCTTTTAATCATATATTTAACATAATATAAACAAGGGTCATCTACATGACAGCAAAGAAAAGAAATAAAAGTACCAAGCTACGCTGTAATCTCAATTCTTCCTACCTGGGCTAAAACAAATTTAGTTTTAAAAACAACTAAACAAATTTAGTTTCATTGATTAATAGAAGAAATATCAACCTTATTGCTGTATCAAAGCTGCAATTCCTTCAGGGAAAATAATATAATTTAGCTGTGAAAAAAACACCTACCTAGTTTTATGTTCTAGGAATGTAACAGGGCATTGACTAGGACTCCTGTCATTTTAATTGAAGGAATAAAATTTGAGGAAGAATCTAAAAAAGGGCAGTTATTTCATAGGAAGGGTTTTGAGCGGTCTTTCTCTGCATATGCTCTTCTAAAGTCAAAGAAGTAAAAGTTAACTGAAGGAACAAAGAGGCTTTGGTAAAAATGGCCTCTGCTGTTCAGGAAGAAGTAACAGGACTGAGGATAAAACCCTTTGACTGATGCTGGTCTTGCCACTGCAAAGCAGTGAGCAGAGTGGCATATTTCTGCTCCAAAAGCAAGAGCATTTCTCAGGCCATCTGCAGTGCAATAGCAGATACATGAGACTTCACAAACAGCTGATTTCTCAGACTTTACACAGGAGTGGCAGATCTTATCTATCACCACAACGCAAAGCTGCAGACCCCAGATGAGACAAGAAAAGTTACAGTTTGGAAATACATCTGAGACCATTGTCCTTTCCTTTTCCTGTCCTTCACTTCTTGCAGGGAAAACACCAAGGCTATAAGCTACCACAGAAATTACAAGAGGGAAAGCATTTTCAGCAGTCCTTTGCTCCCAATCCCAGATCAATCACTCTGCCTCTTAGCTGAGCAAAAGGGCATCAAAATTAGATTTGAGTGTGACGAAGGTTTAGAGGGAAAGAGAAGGTTCCTTAAGCAATTGAGCCTATTAGAAATATAACCAAAGCAAATGCACATGGGTAAATATGTCTGCCTCTTTATTCGTTAGTGTTCCTACTTCCCAGACCATAGCAAATGGGGTTACTGTAAGGCCCTCTGGTAACTGAAAGAAGATACCTGCAGTAGAATGTATGAGTTGCTATTTAACTGTGGAATTTAGCACTGCAGCTGATATTACAGTTTAGAGGCATTAGAGAAGCTTTCACTGTAAGAAAATAATAATAGTAATAATAATAGTACACTTATGGTAGAAAAACATAACTGTATTTCTGATCTTGATGAATCAGAACTAATTGTCATTGTCCCACTCTGAAAATATATTAGTGGAAATAAAGCCTTGTTGGAGTTTCACCACTCCTGTTCTTGTTCTTTTTTTGCCATGTAAGTGATGCAGTACACTGACCAAAAAGGCCTGCCTGACTCTGTGAACACTCCACTCCTCTCCACTTCCTGGAACAGCTAGTTAATGCTGTCATCTACATGGACTGCCTGTATTTTTAAGGAAGCATACACGAGATGCGTGTGGAAGAAGCTCACTCCTAGTTTGAATTTGTCACATTGTTTACAGCATTAAAGGTGATTTTGACTTAAAAATCCTAACAAAAAATACCAAACAAACCCACACTCATTTGCAACCCTACTTTGTTATATCACTCCAAGATGATGTCAGAATAATCTTTACCACTCTATGTTGTTGGACTCCTCCAATGAAAAAAAGAAAGGACAACCAAATAAAACCCACAAATGTATAAAGGCATTTTCTTGATCTCAGAACATAACAAATCTTACCCTTCTAGCTCTCCAATTGTTGTTTTTTCCTTTAATTGTTGAAAAATTTAAGGGAAATATTACAGATGGGTATCTGTGTGGACATTAGACAGAACTGAGAATCTGTTGGATACATTAGTAGAAAGTTAACCCACGTTGGGAGTTTTCTGTTGATCTTTATTTGGAATATTTTGTAGTTTTGTGAAGCCAAAGAGTGACCTTTTTGTGTAGTAAATAAACTTCTATGGACTAACTCTGTTTTAAGTTTGCAGAGGAATCAAGAAGAAAGTCTCTGTGTCTCAGGACTGTCATTTCCATTTTGCACTTCATGTATTTCTTGATCATTTTGCTTGAGCATTACAACTGACATAAAGATGTGGAACAATAGAAAATTAGATTCCCATAGAGTTTAAATAATGGCTCTCATCAAAAACTTTTAAGTAGATGTTTCTATAAAGACTTGTATTGCATGAGAACTTTGTACTGCATGAAAAGAAAAAGTAGACATAAGTACAGTTTGTCAGTTGTGAATGATACAATGTAGTTCAGGAGTGTAGGCTGGTGTCTCTTGTCCTCACTCATTTTTTTCCTGGATTAACCCAGTCTTGACCTTCTACATAACTGAATGATATTAGAATAATTAAATATTAGAATAATCAAAATCATTATTTTCTTGCCAAGAATATATAGACAAAATTGCACTGTTGGTGTGCACTTCTACCTGACACAGTGCAAAATCTGTTTTACTGTTCTGCTGCTCCTCGCCTTTTCACAGTGTGCCTACTGTTCCTTCTGTTGAAGCAAAATGAGGACCACAAGACTGGGTACATATCTTCATCAGATAACTATCTTCCTTCAGAAACCTCTGTCTGTAAATCTGCGGCAACCTTCTCCCCCTTGAAAACAACTACCTGCAAAGGTTGTAGCTTCAGCAACTTTTACATTCCTCTAATCCTAACATTAAAAAATACACATACCACGCAACAGCTAAACCTTTTTTTGCTTTCACCAGTTAACCCAAATATTTTCTGGATTATCTTTAAGGCAATTCTGAAATTAATATTGGAGTCACACAGCAACAGCAAAGTGAATGGATGATCTTTGCTGTTGCACTTGTTGTCATCACACCACAGTGCCAAAACAATAACAAACAATTTAACTGTATTCCATTTGTAAATTATCATGCTATCATTAACTTGATGCCACTTACTGACCATGGTCATGCTTTAGTGACTGAAGAACAAAAGGTACAGTGATGGTTGCTTTTAAGCTTGATACTTTTTTTTTTAATAGAAACACCATTTGGTCAAATTAGGTTTCCAAAATTAGCCATGAAACCTGAAGTGAAGGCATACAATTAACTGGCCCAAATTTCATGAGTTCTAATCAGTTTTAAAACCCCATCACAATAAAAGGTTATGGCAACTCTTCAACAGTTCTAAAAACCACACAAATTTATACATTTTGACAACTTACTGCAGGTGTGGAATCAGATCTTTTCCTGGATTTTGGCTCAAACTCCAAAAGCAATACTTAGACGTAAAGTTATGTGGATTAAATAGGTGCTTGGGGATCTACAGCAAATAACAGTAGGATTTGTGAGTAGCACTCCATTTCCTCCCACTTGCATTTGAAAATAGAGTTTACCTTTATATTTGTGATTGCAAAGTTCCAGTTTCATCTGGGCTAACTGGCTACATTTCTCATTTCCTGTTACCCAACGTTTGACTGTTGTGTTGGAAGGATGTGTTCACTGAAGAAAAACAAGCCTTTTTTGTCCCAGTGGTACTAAAGGATATGTTTTCAAACAGAACTTATCTAGTCGCTCACGTGCTATTTTTCCCACAGACTAGCATCACAATTCTTGATGTTCTTTCATTTTTGTGATCAGAAAAGTGTGCTGCTTTTGAGTGCCAATAAGTAAACATGTGAATTTAAGTACTCTTGAGTCTTGTTTTTTGATAAAAGGCAAAAATATAAGGATTGCAACCATTTACCCCTCAAAGCATTCTGCTAAACTTGTCCTTTTATTCTCTTTATTAGAGCTCTGAATTCAAAATTTTGAAGAAAATACAAGAGACAGGATACTGAAACAGTATCTATCTAACTATTTTCCTTTTTATTCTACTAAGTTAGCTTTTGAGAACTTTCTTTTTTAATAAGTTTGGTAAGATATTGCAACTTCAATCTCAAAAGCAAACCAGAAAGCACGAATTCCACATGGATAATTTGTGTTATGCTGGAACATGATGACTGCTTGCTGTTCAAAATGTAGCTGGGTCTAGGGGAGGAGGGAGTTTTGGGGCTCTTCACTGGTCTTTCCAAAAGTCTCGCCCCCAGGTGCCAGATCCTGGGCAGATTGGGATCCCTTCCTTTGCTTAGCTAGCTTGGTTTATGTTAGCTTAGGCAAGTTTTTTTCCCTTTCCTTGGAGACTGTGGCAGCAATCCTTTGGTAGCCTTTGGTTTACTTGAACTTTGGTTTGGTTTTGGTTCAAGATCAGAGAGGACAAGTGACAGGAGGCAAATCAGTCGGGGGACAGCAGGAAGATGAGGAGCCACTCCATCTCAGCCCCAGACCCTGGGAAAGCCAACCCAGCAAAAGAAAGGACACCAATTCCACCAACTTCATCTGCTCTGTGGAAGGGACCAACATGAGAGATTCACCAGGTTCCCATCTGCTTTTGCCTGAGCTGCTGCAGGAACTATTTGGTTTTTTCTTCCCTGAGACAGAAGCCAGTGTCATTTTTTTTTCTTCCCCACCACATTGCAAACCAGTGGCTTTTTTTTTTTTCTTTCATTTTTGGTTCTTTGGTTCCAGTATGGGCATGTAAGGTTGGACAATTCAATATCTAGCATCTATGCCTTTTTTTTTTTTACCATGCTGTGTGGGCACTCTGTTTCTCAATAAACTGTTTGGAGGTTTTTTTGCTTTCATCCACTAGTATTAATATCTCATTGGCAGAAGGGGACTGTCAAATCTATTTTATAGAGGAAGCATTCATTCCAGAGTGTTTTCTCCTGAGAAAAAACTTTCATAACTTTGTCCTTGACTATGTTTTTTATATGGATGCTGTAATCTGGAGAAAATACCATCATCCTTAATTTTGTGTCATATGCCAGAGTGAAATGATCCTTAAATTCATCACTTATTTTTCACACAGGAGCTGGGAAGGTATAAGTTTGATAGATAGGCTTAAGAATTAGATAGTCCAAATTAAACAGATTTGTTTTAGTTAGTGTTTCACAGAAGTGTAATAAATGCACAATTGATAACACAACTGTATAAAAGTTTCATTCATCCTTTGGTCTAGTTTGTGCCAGCCTGCTACTAGAACATGATATATCTTCACATAAAAAAAAAATAAAATAAAACCAAAACCAAAACAATAGAAGATATTAAGTACAGACACAACTTTGTAAAACAGGACAATTGATAACACAACAGTATAAAGTTTCAGTCATCCTTTGGTCTAATTTGTGCTAGCCTGCTACTAGAACATGATATATCTTCACATAAAAAAAAAAAAAAAAACCAAAAACAAAAACAAAAACAAACCAAAACAAAAAAACCACAACAATAGAAGATGTTAAGTACAGACACAACTTTGTAAAACAGGTGAAACTGCAGTGAAGCTGTAAGAGTAAGATTTTCAGATGTATTTATATCTAAAGGTGCTAGAAAAGAAGCAGCAGATTAAATTACTGGTCTGAAATTCACTACACCTGAGAGTGATTCCTGCTAATCAGGATCTACTTGTATACTACATTACATAAACTGATGCAGAGTAAGAGGAAACAAGTCACAAAGCAGGGCAAATATAGAACCAGTCACATGCAGCCTTCCTTGCACAACAGATATGAACAAGCTCTGTATTATGCTAAATGCCCAATCAAAGGACATGGGATGGAGTTCGACTTATAGGGTTGCCCTCCCATAGGAAACTGCTTCCTGTTTCCAGCCTCAGATTCTTCTCATTCTCTCACACCATTATGATCTGTTTAAGAGATGCCTCTGCCTGAATTAAGGTGCAAACAAGACCATACGCCTAATAGTACTCATTTTATTTAATGTTAAACAAAGGTTCACAGTAAACAAGGTAGACAAAAAGGCAAAAAGAAACAAGAAAAGGCCAGAAGAAAAACAAGAGACAGAGAGAAATTGATCAGTAGAAAGATACCACCACAAGATGGATCCCTGTGGCATCCTGCTGGTCCTTCTTAGTCCTGTTCTTCTTGGTGGTGGAGGTCCCAGAGTTGTTCTTCTGGAGGTACGACATATACAGTCCAAGTCATGGCTATCCACAGGGCACAGATTTTGTTCACATAACTTGAGATGGCACGTATATGCATTTGTTTTCTTTCCCACAGTTTGCCATCATGGGAAGTTTTATCCAGGTGCTAACCAAACCTTCATGTCAGTTAGACCTGGAATTAGCTCCTTTCTGCTCTGCCATTTGTGCTTAAGTTGCTTTTGTGGTGGCTTATCTTATGAGAACTTCCTTATTTGGGACAGTGTTTTGAGACTGGTAACTGCATTCTTTAAGTCCTTACACACAGTCACTTATCTTTCGTTCTAAGTAGAGCTTCTCCTTCCATGTGATTTTAGCTCCTACCTCTCTCCTAAGAGAGTTTTGTATCTTCTTTCAGTCTTTATTTTTGTTGTTTAAAACTACCAATTCTCAAGTTTCCAGCCAAAACAGAGAAAAGCCATTCTCTGGATCTTCTGTGGTTGCTGTCTTTTGAAGTGTAAATATGTCTTTCTCAAATACGGTTGAACAAAACAATATTTCACATGATAATGGTAATGGGTCTTTGTGGCAAACATGATTTAATTAACACCTTGCTATTTGTAACAGAAAACCCTCATCTGCTAAGCATTTTCTTCCTCTACATCAATTGCTCTAAGATCAGATGTTCCATTTTTTCTCTGGTACCAACTAGTGTGTTTATTTTTTTCCTTTAGAGCAAGAACAGTAAGAACTGAACTCACTGTTTTCATTGTACCATTGCATTTTGTTCTGCCCCTGTTACTTTAGTTCTCAGGAGCATTCAGTTTTTTTCCTTAAGATATTTTGCTATTCAAGCCTTATTTAAATGCCTACTCAATTTATGCTACCAGCAAACTCTGTTAGCACATGCCTACTCATGGATTTATCCTCTGAAATATAAATGACAATATTTATGAAGTGGAAGAAGAATCAAGGAATTGAAATATGTTTAGGGAAAAGTGTCTGGAATGTGATGAGCTTGCATGGAAATCTCAGCCAAAGAGAGCAAAAGCCTCTGTGTAGCTGGTGGCACTTTTTTTGCTTACAGAATGTCTGCCTAGGGACTATATCCAAATATGACGAGAGTATTTTTATTTTTATTTTCTGTTTATTGACTTTTTAAATAGCAGTTATTTCTAATATTGCTAAAATTGATAGCCCAGAACTTCAGTTCTTTTATCTCATATTGCCAAAGTTATACACAGAGAACAGCTGATAGCAAGGGGCAGGGTAAAAGAGTGCTGCAGGATTTTTTTTTTCTTACTTTCAGATTTGCTGTTTGACATTTGGTATTTTTAAAATCAATTCTCCTCCTAGACTTCTTGTTTGTTTCTCTAAAATTTATGTCTGCTAGGTATATATTTTTCAGATTTGCTGTTTGACATTTGGGATTTTTTTAAATCAATTCTCCTCCTAGACTTCTTGTTTGTTTCTCTAAAATTTATGTCTGCTAGGTATATATACACATATACTTGTGTGTATATATATATATATATATATACTTGGTTTTGCTTTTCTTTATTTCTTTCCTATTTTTAAGCCTCAACCAAGTTAACTTTTTTTTTCCAATAATGTTGCATTCTTGACTTCCTTCAATGAACTCTCATACATACAACTAATTCCACAGTAAAATGACTGCACAGACAGGCTCATGACGTTGTAAATATAGAGTAGGAACGGAAGTACTTTTAGAATCCTGAATATGGTCTAGAATGAACATTTGATTAGAATGATATAAATTGGCTTTCATGGGGGACAAAGGGCATTCTGCCTTGATTTGAATTTCATTTTACTAAACATATATTATTTTTGCTATATTTTGTTTACAAGTGAGAACATTTTAATAGATTTGGTAAGGCAGCTAGTATTACTGTACTTTCTAAATTCAAATGACATTTAGATAATGCATACTGTTTGAAGTTGAGGGGTTGAAAGCAAAGCCTAAGCAGTCTAATTATTCTACTATGTTTTAGGTAAATTTTTATTATAAGTGGTATTATTACATTTTCAGTCACATTTACACCTTGTAAAGATTCATTTATTTCATCATTTTCCAATGGGTTAGTAGTGATTAGGACACAAACATTGCACCTGGCAGTCAGGTTTCTTTTCTCTTTTTGGCTTTCTCTTCAGAATCGTGTAGGTTTTTCTGTCATTATTGTCTATGACACTAGAAGTGATTAAATGAGCCAAAAAGAGGGGATTATCATTTTTTCATGTGCTCTTGTACAGACATGAGTAACAGGATCTGAGGAAGAGCATTTTAAGTAGTGCCTCAAAACCAAAAGTTAAGATGCAGTAACTAGAAATCCCCCAGATCCTTTATAATCAGGTGAAGAATTTACATGAGATTCTGTGCTCTTTAGAGAGAGGAGGATCTCAAGAGGATTTTAAGGAAAATTCCCCTGTTAAAATTGAAGGCTAAGTGTGTCTAGTAATCAATTCAGTGATAAGATTCATCCATGAAGGTGCTTCACCTTTTTTCAAAGAACCTAGTTGATGCTAATGAGGCAAATATTTCTGTCCACTTATTTCAGATTCAAATAACTGAATGGTATATTGTTTTTAGACCCCTTCCTCAGTAATGTCCAGTCATATTCAGTATAAAAACAGGTTAAAGCAATGAATGTTCTTCTATTGTTGAAAAATCAGTAAATCAGATTTTTTTCAGAAATGAGATTTTCAAAATATTTCTAACTGGCATCAACTCACTAGTTTCTTCTCCTAAAACCTGATTGTTAAATCTCTGTTCCAGTCCCTCTCAGATTGCAGTAAAGTAATGAGTCTTATCTCTAGCAATCAAAACTCTAAGTGCCTACTTTAATGATCTAAGATATACTTATGGATTTCCTTGATATTTCAGTGCTGAAGTTATTACTTTGTTATATAACAATACTTACAAAAGAATCAGCTTCAAATGGTGGAACAGTATGCAGGTTGGCCTTAAGTATCAAGGCTGCTTCCAAATATCTCAGGGCCAAACTCCTGGACTAGTCAGGAAATATTTTTGCTATGTTCAAGCCAGAGAAGTCTGAAATATCTGATATTTTACATTTTACAGGAAAATGTAAAATATCTTAGATGCAGACTATATTTCTCTCCCTGCAAATCTATATATGTTGGGAGGAAGACATAGTGAGACAGAAACTCCCTAATCTGCTGCTTCTGCCTCAGGCTCCTTTATCCCCAACATTTTTCTCCAGGCCGTAAGTGGCAGAAGTGAGGGAACCTTTCTTAGTTTGGAAGAAATGATGAAGAAAAACTTTCTTTATCCCTTTCTAGAAAGTAAAGGAGCAGTTACAATCCTGGAACTACCCTGTAATTCAGAGTATTTGGAATCAGGTTCAGTTTTGGTTTTAATTTCCACTTTACTCAAAAGATGGCCTGTGTACCTTTTTCAGATCAGTAGAGTTCCATTTTTTGTGTAACTATCTCTGGTTTGATATAGTTCATCTATTCTATTCTATTCTATTCTATTCATCTGTTTTGCCAGAACAATCTTTGTTAGCAATATCAAGGAAAGTAAGATGTTCCCCGTAGTAAAATGTTGCTTATGTCAATATTTTTCCTAAGTCAGTGTAACTGCATCATTAGAAAACTTAGTGTGCTATTTTGGCCTAGGATAAAGCTAATTTATTTCACAATACCTAGTATCCGGCTGTCTTTTGTGTTTCTGATGAAAAAGGCCTTGATAACATAAAGATGGATTTGTTATTGCTGAGTAGTGCTTGCAAAGTATCAAGGCCTTTTCTGCTTTTGTACTGCCCTGTCATTGAGGGGGCTGACAGGGCACAAGGGGTTGATAGGGGACACATCTGGGACAAGTGACTCCAAATGACCACAGGGTTATCCCAAACCACATGGCATCATGATCAGCATATAAAACTGGAGGAAGAAGAAGGAAGTGGGGAATATTTGAAGGTGTTTGTCATTCCATCACCCTTCTGAGAGATGGAGTCATGCTTTCTGAGGATAACCGAATACCTGCCTGCTGAGTGGAATTGTGGAATGAATTCCTTGTTTTGCTTTGCTTTTGTGAGTGGCTTTTCGTTCACTTTCTAAACTTTATGCCAACCCACAAGTTTTTTTCATTTTAACACCGCCAGTTCTCTCCACCATCTTATTGTGGAGGTGGGGAGGGACCACGTGGGGTTTAGTTGCTGGCTGGTGTTAAACAATGACACTCAGTAATCTTAAGAGGAGCTTGAGAATTCCTGAATAGAAATTGAACATCTGTTCTGTGCTAGATGTCAGGTATGCTGAGAAAAGTTTTGGGGTTGAGGGCACACTGTTTTCCCACTTTTTTCTCATTGTTATAGCATATTTGTAACTATCCCTTAGCTAAAGGTTTCACTTTAGGCTTATATAAAAATGTGAACATGCACACATATTTACATAGTACACTTGTACTATCAAGCTAAATAAACACAGTTTGTGTTTTCTGATCATGGCTGCTTCTTAAGTTTTTGTAAAACACTAATAAAGTCTAAGCTGAATATGGCACATGCATACACACACATTTTCTTGGGACTAGAAGGGGATTAAATGTATTTTGTAAAACAATGAATGATGACATATATGTAGAAATAGTGGGCTTAAGGACTAATGACTTGCACTGGTGAAAAAAAGGGTATCAGAAAATTAACCAGAATAAGGATAAGGCATCTTCAGGATTTAAAACTTCAGAGAAAGTTGAGGAGATTTTAGCCTATCAAGCTACCTTTGTCGGTTCAAGAACACATTTAATATTGCAACAATTGCTACTGATGATTGTCCATGGAAGAATTGGCAATGCTGGTTATAGAGTATTGAATTATTCTTCTTTCTTCAACCCAGGCTTTGACTTTCATGCATCTATTAAGTTTTACTATTTTTCAGATACAGCATTAGTATGGTAGGCAGGCAGTTAGAGATAAGCTAGAGACCATTTTTCATTTCCTCTCTTTAGGTCAACCATGCTGGCAAGAAAGACTTTTTAGGCTCATAAAATACTAATTCACTACTGGTTTAAATGCACATTTAGGAAGTGCAAAAGGTGCTATTTTGTGTACTCTTTTGTCATGAAATATTATGTGGCCACAATTTCCCCCATTGTCAAATGGTGAAATGATCTCATGAGAGCCAGCTCCACCACAGGTAAAAAAAAAACAAACCAACCAACCAAACAAACAAACAAACAAAAAACCCCAACAAACAAACAAACAAACAAAAAAACACCACGAGAAAGGAAGGGAATGCTGGTGTCCAAAGTCAGTCACTTCCTGTTATCACTTATGTTAGTTATTGTTAGTAAAGAACAGAAACTTTCTGTGCTAGTGGTCTGTCAGTAAATATTTTTTGACTCTAAGAACATAAAAATCTTCTACTTGGGAAATTGCTCCTCTTTGTATTGCCTCTCAGGCAGAAAAAGTAATTGTTTTTAAAGAACGAAATGTTTTAAATTGTACATTAATTATTTTGAAGTTATGGAAATATTTTATTTTGCCTCAACTATGTCAGTTAATCCTTACTCATAGAGAATGTTGAAGTAAATATGAATATCTAAAGGTAATGCTAATTTTATGTCTTTACTTATGGGTAAAGAAAGGCAGATCATCCATAGAAGGTTGTGATGCTTCACTGAAGCCAAAGAAGACAGAGTGTTTTCTATGACATTTTTAGATAAGTGGGACATTTTCAACTGACTTTGCTCATTCATGTTGACAATAACATGACAAAAATAAATTGAGAGACTGAGAAAGACAGTGAGAGAAAGGGCTTCCAGAGTTTACAAAAAAAAAAAAAAAGAAGAAAAAAGAAAAGGAATAAAGGAAAAGGGAAACAAAAACTTTTTTTCAAAATTAAATCTTTAACACCATTTAACATTAAGAAAATATTATAAATTTTGTTATCCATTCAAATATGCAGAATTTTGTGAATTTTTAAACTCAATGACTCTGTGTAAAAATGAGAAGAAACTAGAGAATGAAACCAAAATAATTTGGTTTAGTCATTCAAAGGGGTCCTAATAAAATATTTTGATGCTGATGAACTAAATTCAAAAAAAACAACAGTACATTTACATCTTCCTTAAAAATGGAAATTAGTATATTCCTGAGAAATATTTTAATTTTCTATATTTTTATGTTCAGCAGAAAGTTATTCCCTTTATATCTTTTCTGCAAGAAAAGATGATTACACAGAGTATGCCATTTCAAATATAACAGAGATATGGATGTAGATTTATTTCTCATCTTGAGGATGGGGCAGAAGCATAGTAAATTTGATTGTTACATTGTTTTCTTAACAAAATTACATTGTAATAATATGATGTCCTTGTAGTTAATGTCTTCTGTGAAAAATACTCCCTAATAACTTTTGTTCCTAAGAAGACTCTAAGTTCCTAAGAACTCTTTAGGAGTTTGGCTCCCCCTATTTGGGAATTTTTTTCTGTACAGACTTTAGCAGACAGTGTTTCTTGTTGAAAAGAAAATCCTCGATTTATTGAGCTACTTTGTAGAGGATAAATCTGTATTTCTGTATTCTCTTTTTAGTCTCATTGTATGGGATCATAAAATATTGATTCATCCTGGTTTAAATGCACTTTTAGAAAAGTGTGAAACGTATTATTGTGAAAGGTGATAATTCCATATTTCTCTTTCTCTTTCTGAATCTTTCAAGTGATTGGACACTGTATAGATGGTGAATGGAGCTTTCAATGCAAGGGTCCTTACAATAACATCTTCAGTTGGTTCAGAGGAGATTCTCAATCCCTCGTTTGGCCAGATGTTTCCAATTCAAATCACCACCAATTTTATGTGGCCACTCCAGCACATTCGGGATCCGTTTCTATCAATTATTTCAAATTACGTAGAAGGCATCTGTCAACTCATTCATCCACAGAAAAAGCTTCTACCAATTATTTTAAATGGTTTACATAATTTGGTTGATTCTGCAGAAAGAGCTACTAACTCTGATAGTTTAATTTCCTTGTGTTTTTAATCAAGACTATTTAATTATAAAAACAGTGCTGATCACTTGGTTCAGAGAGCAAGGTGAGATGTACAAACTGTCTAAAATGTTATTGCTGCAGGTATCCTTGTTAAAGGCAAGGATAACCCAGGTCCTTGTTAATAGATCCTTCAGGGTGTATTATTAAGAGTGAAATGACACCAATGATTGGTTGATTGGTGTTTGTAAATAAATATCTCCTCTCTCTCTCTCTCTCTCTCTCTCTCTCTCTCTGTTTATCTATCTATCTATCTATCTATCTATCTATCTATCTAATCTATCTATCTCTATCTAATTTTAAAACATTCTGGTTGCAGTCAGAAAGCAAGTATGTAGCCATTTTAGTTATTATTATATATGGTAATATACCCATATGAAAGCTTAAAAATACCACTTTAAAAAAGGAAAAGAAAGAGAAGGATAAGAGAAGAAAGATGCCACTACCGGAGGACCTCCTGACAAGGCTTGGTTGTTGCAATTTCAGTGTCTCTTGGTCAAAGTGATGGTTGCAGTTTTGTCCTGTTGGGTGTAGGGGAAACCCCTGAAACACAATTTCCTATGGCTCAAAATGTGCTCCGGCTCAGTCAGAATGCCCAGGTACTTCCCCTGGTCAGAGGAGTTTTATGCTACTTTTTGATCACCTGCAGACTGCTGGTGGAAGGCCCAGAAATGAGTCTGGGTGTGCTTCGAGGGTCTTTGATGGTTTATGACACATTCTAAGACGTGACAACTGCCTCACATGGGGGTAAAGCCCCAGGGATAGGAAGGGAGTTTTACAACTGAGTATGTTGTGTAAGGGAGAGCAATTAGCATGATAAGAGGCACCATCTCACCTTGCAGGGTTAAAGCCTCTCCCTCAGAGGTGGGGTGCAAACCTGGTTTCAGCAGATGAGTCTGTGGGCTGTGGCAACCCCTGCCCAATCCAGACAGAGATGACTTTCCACACAGCTACTGAGAATGCTTTTCTTTGCAGATATGAAAAAAAGGCATTTCTTCTCCCTCCAGGCTTGTTTACTTCTCCTTAGACCTGAGATAATTGGGCAATAATTTACCACCTTTATCTTATCTCAAGTTTCTGGCAGGTGGCTTAATTCACAGTCCAGTAACTCACAGTCTGGTTTCCTTAAGAAGGCCTATTTGAAGATGAGTGGGCTTTGGTGGTCGCAGATGAGCAATTGTTTCTTTTTGCAGTTTGCTACAATTGACAAAAGTATTTTGGTGATTTTGACACCTTTAAACCATGAACCATAACATTTTAGTTTCTCAGAGTCCTGCACAAAAGTATAAAATGCTTTGTTATGAAATTATAAGGATGATTAAGGTTTCAGTCAACCACTTGGTCTCTTGCCAGTCCCTTGCCAGAAGCCAGTCCTTTGTTTTATGCAGAAATTAAAAGAGTAATTGATGACTAACTGCAGCAAGTATCCACATGGCAGAGTTCTAATACCTAGCTTTTCACATTGTGTGACAAGACGAGGTTGGATAAAGGTGAGAAATGTTTTTAGTGTTCTTACTGAAGGAAAGACTGACTAGGTGAAATAGAAAATTTTAACCAGGCAAGTTCCACCTATTTTTGTGTTATTTATTTTATGTTTCAGATAGGATTTTTTATTGTAGCTGGAAATAGGAAGCAGAGTTAGTATGTGAAAACAACTATTTCAAGTTTAAAACAGCCATTTCTAAAATCTTACTTGGGTACCTTTTGTTTTCAGTAGGTGAAAATATGGAGACTGGAAAGGAGGAGTGAAGGAGAAGATGCATGGTGACAATTTCTATTGAAATACTTTGCCTACATTATTCAGAAGGTGTACAAAACACTGAGGTAGAAATACAAATCTATAATTATATTCTCTCTTTGCTTAGTGTTCTGAAAGAAAGAGTGACGTTTTGGAGGAAGACAAATAAAGCATGACTTGACAGTGATTAATAGTCACAAAACATAACAGAGAATGGGACAGTGGTTAACCTGATTAAGGATGAAAACATGCATTTAAACACCATCATAAACTAGGGCATCTGTACTATATTTCAGGAGAGATTTACTTTTAAACAATCAGTATTTGTTGTTCTACCTACGTACATAATATTTTAGTATGGGTTTTTTTCAGTAAAAAATGAAGTGCCTTGTTTTTTACTGCTCTTCACACCCCAATAATTTAGCTAGCTTTTAATGGATAGTGTTACTTGGATGTTTGAGGCAAGTGCCAATTGACCTGTCACTCCTCTTTTATTTTCCAGATGAAAATAGGGACATGGTACAAAATAAATGTATGGCATGAAGAACAGTAGGTAGGTTATTATGGAAAGTTGGAAAATATAGTGATGAGCTCACATGGAGAGCCAAGAGTAACATTTCACCTCCTACGGTAGAGATAGGTAACATCCTTCATTTAGTAATGAAGAGTAGCTATCAACAATACCTAAAGCTGCTGTGAAAACAAAATCTGTGACTGTTCAAACAAACTAAACCTTTGACAAGATCTCTAGTGAGGGTGTGAGTTTCTCATATATGGGAAAACGAGGATATAATATGAAGAATTTTATGACCTCCATCTAGCACAGAGGAGGTTCTTGCTTGGCACAGACTTCACCTCAACTCTGCTTTTCATGGGGATCTGCTGGCTTCCAGAAAGCACAGAAAATTATACTATGAGTGAAATGAAATGGAGAACAGCACAACACAGAGAACGCTCTTCTAAAATGGTTCTGTTTGACACTAACTTAGTGTACCATTTTCTCTTTTTTGCTGTCACTAAAATGAAGCCTGCACCTCAGCAAATTTTTACAGTACACTGTGAGAGCTCTACACAGCTGCTTGCAGACCATCAAGAAAAGCAGGTATTCAGCAGCCCGAATGCTAGAAAATGATGAGTGCAGTTCACAAAAACAATTACATCAGTAGCACTCCTTGTCCCTTTTGTTCACCAGAGAAGTGTGGAAGCTGGGGTTGGTGAAGAGACACCCTCTGTATCTAAGAGAGAGAGAGAGAGAGAGAGAGAGAGAGAGAGAGAGAGAGAGAGAGAGACTGTTGCCATGGTGTGGAACTGCTTTTTCATAAATGTTTCAGTAAGGTCATGCCCTGCTTGATTAATTCCAAGAGTTCACATTCATCTACTGCCACACAGCCAGCTTACAGCAGATGTTCACAGAAGCCATTTCATGCTGACTTATAACCTTTCCATTTTTTTCTGTGGCTAATGTATCAGGATGGTTGTATTCTGAACACAGAAGTAACCAGAGCAAGTGCTGAAAAGCAGCCTCCATTGTGCCTTCAACTGTCTTTGCATCACAGCCGCCTCAGTCAGCAACTAACTGGTAGCAGATTTTGCTCTCCCTGAACAACCACATACTTTTCCTAGTACAAATATATCAGTGTGTGCACTTACTGCAATTGTTTGCCATGTAATTTTGTAGGGTTGAAAGCACCATGCTCTCAAACACAGGAATGACATCATTTCTGAGGGGGTTAGGTATACACAGTCCAAAGACAGGACAATGAATAAAAGTAATTTATTTTATATCCTATGCCCTCCTCTCCATCTCTTACAGAAGCATCAGGTTACCAATAATAAGGGCTAAGGGAAGGACCAGTAGGATTTGGGTTTGTTATATGTTTTGGTACACCCTAGCCTGTGATGTAATGTGTGGTAGGAATACTTGTAGAACAAGAATTTCTGTTGCAGTGTAAGGAAGTAGAGCAGAGGTGGTTGGAAATGACAAACAAAAGAAAAAGTGATTCTGTATTTAAATTTTTCATAAATTTTTGAAATCATATGCATCTGCCTAATTTATGCAGATTAGTGCCATTATGAAAAAATGTGTTTGCCTATTTCTTACCCATATTTTTCTACTAAATTCAAAGGAAAAATCCTGGGATATGAATTCTACCCAAATTCAACTCAACAAATGTTCACTCAGCTCCTATTGAGGTGATGAAATAATTTTAGTGTGACTGTGGTAATCACAGCATGTTAGTAGTACTCTAAGGTATTATGTCTTGACTTAAATATTGTGCAAAATAATGTCAGATGGAAAGATAAGACTATCACTTCAGCTCATGTATGTGAAGACAGCATCTTCAAATTCCTTTTGTCATTATGATTTTTCTTCTGCAAAACTAGATTTCTGAAAGTCAAGCTATTTTAGTTACAGATAATTTCACCCCTCATTTGAATCATCTCCTCTCCTCTCCTCTCCTCTCCTCTCCTCTCCTCTCTGTTGGGTGAAGAGGAATGGTCAGTGGTATGAGGGACTCTGAAATGAAGGTACACGGACTAGACAGCTTTGAGAAAGACAAAAATTTAAATAATAAAACAAAATTATTTTTTATGAACTTGACAGATTGACTGAAGGTATCCATCCCAAACCTCCAACTGTGGAATACTAAAAGAAGCTTTGACACAGTCCTTTCTCCTTCCCAGATTGAATGGCAGGCCAGTAGTTATTTTTTTGTGTCATTTCTTCACAGCCCATTATGCTGTTTGGTAAGAATTAATTCAGACAGAGGCTCTGTGTGTTTTCTAGGATGAAGATCACAGTGTTCTTCAGTGGAAATAAATGCCTCGAAGTTCCCTGACTGCAATGTAAGCTTAGTCTCTTGCTCGGTGTTCATTGCTAGCAGTTTTATCACCTTCAGAACGTAACTCTTGAGACAGGTTATGGGTGTCTGTTAACCTCCAGTCACAAACTCTTTAAATAAATAATAATTTGTTCAAAAATATTTCTGAAATTTAGTGAAAGTTGAAGCAAGAGAATTGGCCTAGTCCATCACACACTGAGCTTGTTTTTGTCAGCACATGCTCTTAATCACTTCTCAATTACTTACACAAATGGAAGGAGCAGATGACAAAGACTACTTTCAAGGCTGCCTTGTGGGAGCTGTATAAAACTAAGAGTAGTGGATGTCTGTGAGTTTTGAAATGTGTTTTTTCCTTTTTTTAACCGCTTCTGTGCAGGGTTTACTTCAGCTGTCAAAAGCCAACAGCTTATAATTATGGTGCATATAATTACAAGGAATAAGTCATCTCTTTGGAAAAAAAAAAACAGTGGAAAGTTGGAAAATGAGGAGTACAAAAGGATTTTGATTTAAAATTAGGTTTCATGTTCTATTACGCTGTATTATTTTCCTAGCTGTTCTTGTATACTTTCAATTATTTTAAGGGTGAAGAGCATATCTTCTTCCCTTCTTCCCTGTGCTTCCATTTTTATGCACATCTTCCCTGTGTGCAGTTTTATGATACCTGCTATTTGTCATATAAACATAGTGTGATGTGGTGAACTATTAAAGGTAGAGCAAAAGGTTGGTCAACATACAATCCTTTAAGTGTTCTCCTTAACTTGTATAACTATGTTTAATTATTTAATTTAGAATGCACACACCATTTTGATGTGATATGGTGAGCAGTGTCAAGAGAAATTCCCTGCAGGAATGGGTCTTTGAGAGTCTCTGAGATCCCACAGGGAAATCAATGGCATTTTAATCTGAATTAGACAAAGTTCCTGCAGAGAGGAATCTGAGCAAACCTCCAGAAAACTGCTGATTCTTTTAGTAAATAAGACATTTTTCTACTTTGTTATTGTAGTACTGTAAAGATTTTCTAATGGAAATTTGAAAATGAATTGTTTTATATAGAAGGTATACACATATATTTTTAGATGAAAAAATGTCAGTTTAAATTCTGTATCAGGTTAAATACAAGCAATAGTAAGATTAATCTTTTTTTTATATCTGGTCTATTTGAAGATTAAAACAAATCCATGCATAATCCCTTGCTGCTAGCCAGAATGCATTTTTAAAATGTTCCTTTAATTATCTAAATACTAGGACTTGCACATTGTATAACATCATATGATCTTATCTAAAGTATTATTAATAGATTACTTTGTTAGAAAATGCAGGAAAATCCCTCTTTGTAATTTTCCTGTGTACTTCGCTCTCTCTCTCATCTATACATTTGAAAAATTGTATTGCTTGTTCATAGAAATAATACATACTCAGAATGGTTAGCATGTTCAGAGAGGATGTCAATACAACTACTGAATAAATTCTCACAAACAGCTTATTGGGACTTTCTGAATCTTTCTAACTTTAAAAGCTTTAGAGTTTTTTGTTGGCCTTTTGGGGCTTTTTTGTTTGTTTGGGGTTTTTTTGGGTTTTTTTTTTTTGGCATTGGGAAGACCATCTTGTGGAACTTGAAAGGTTTTCAGAACAGTACAACTTTTTCTGACAAACCTTCCAGTTTCACTTTCGTTTGCTCAACTCTTTAGATTATCTATTACGAGTTAAGTTTTTGTGTCAGAAAGATTGTCAGAAATCCAGGGATCCCAGATGCCCATGTTCCCAAGATCTGGGCAGCTCTACCATGTGTGCACACAGTATTGTTTTTCCAGTGACTGTGATTCTGTGACAAGCCTACCTTGCACTTCAACTAGAACTGGTATTTTTGACACTCCCTCCTGAAACCTGGAATTGCTGAGTTTCTTTTCTATGCATTATCACTAGCCATTGGTCAAAATTCATTTTAATATATATTATGTGGCAGAAATCTTAATTTTCTATCAGATTACTTTTGAATTTGGTGCTGTAATTCAGTTGTTACTCATCTCTGGGAGTTCTTCTATTCTCCATCTTCATGTCCAGAGGAGAGGATCCTGGAAAATACACATGTATCAGCCTGACCTTGGTTCCTGGCAGGGCTATGGAAGAGATTATTTTGAGTGAGATCAGACAGCACATATTGGATGGCCAAGGTATCAGGCAGTGCCAGCATGGACTGAAGAAGGGCAGATCCTCCCTGACCAAAGTGATCTTCTCCTCCAGGTGACCTGCCCATCCCCCCTGTGGGGGGATATGGGGAAGGCTGTGGATGTTGTCTACCTGGATTTCAGCTTGGCCTTGGCACTGTCTCCCACAGCACTTTCCTGGAAAAGCTGGCAGCCCATGGCTTGGACAGGACCAGCCTTCACTGGGCTGAGAAGTGGCTGGATGGCCAGGCCCAGAGAGTGCTGGTGAGCAGTGCTGCATCCAGCTGGCAGCTGCTCACTGTGGTGTCCCCCAGGGATCTCTGTTGGGCGCAGCTTTCTTCAAATATACTTATCAATGACCTGGATGAAGGGATTTAATGTACCCTCAGTAAATTCATGGACAACACCAAGTAGGATGGGAACATTGATCTGTTGGAGGGCAGGAAGGCTCTGCAGAGGGATCTTGAAAGGCTGGATTAATGGACCACGACCATCCATGAAGCTCAATAAGGTCAAGGGCCAGATCCTGCACTTCAGCCACAACTTCAGGCAGCACTACAGGCTGGGAGAAAAGTGGCTGGAAAACTGTCTGGAGGAAAACCAGCCTTCACTGGGTTGAGAAGTGGCTGGATGGCCAGGCCCAGAGAGTGCTGGTGAGCAGTGCTGCATCCAGCTGGCAGCTGCTCACTGTGGTGTCCCCCAGGGATCTCTGTTGGGCGCAGCTTTCTTCAAATATACTTATCAATGACCTGGATGAAGGGATTTAATGTACCCTCAGTAAATTCATGGACAACACCAAGTAGGATGGGAACATTGATCTGTTGGAGGGCAGGAAGGCTCTGCAGAGGGATCTTGAAAGGCTGGATTAATGGACCACGACCATCCATGAAGCTCAATAAGGTCAAGGGCCAGATCCTGCACTTCAGCCACAACTTCAGGCAGCACTACAGGCTGGGAGAAAAGTGGCTGGAAAACTGTCTGGAGGAAAAGGACCTGCGAGTGCTGGTCAACTGCAGCTGAACACAAGCCAGCACATGCCCAGATGGCCAAGAAGGCCAATGATATCCTGTATAAAGAATGATATGCCTGTATAAAGAATGATGTGGCCAGCAGGAGCAGGACACTTGTACCTGGCAGTGGTGAGGCCACACCTCAAATCTGTGTTCAGTTCTGGAGCCCTCACTGCAAGAAAGACATTGAGGTGCTGAAAGATGTCCAAAGAAGGGCAATGGAAGGCAAAGGTCTGGAGCGTAAGTCCTATGAAAAGTGGTTGATGGAGCTGAGGATGTTAAGTGGGACTCCTGAAGTAAAGGAGTCCCAGGGAGGACCTCATCACTCTCTACAAGTGCCTGAGAGGAGGGTGTAGCCAGGTGTCGGTCTCTTCTCACAGGCAACTGACAGCAGGACAAGAGGACATGACCTCTATCTCTGTCAGGGGACATTCAGGTTGGACACCAGGAAGAATGTCTTCATGGAAAGGGTTGTTAAATATTGGAATGGACAGCCCAGGGAGGTCATGGAGTCACCATCCCTGGAGGTGTTCAAGGACAGCTTGGCATGGCACCCAATGCTATGGTTTAATTGACAAGGTGGTGTTTGGACAAAGGTTGTACCTAAGTTACTCCATGATTGTGTAACCCATTTGATGTAAGATGAAGCTAACTCACTATTTCTTGCATTTGACTTCATAATTTCTTTTTACATATAATTTACAGTTCAGGTTTATCCCAAGATTTGACTGAGAAAATAATTTATTAATTCCTTTTGTACTATCTCTGAGATGAAGAAAAAAATAGGCTTTTTTTTTCCATAGGAAGGACCCTAATCTTCAAAAATCCTTCATCTATGCTACTATGTTATGCTGGTATTATTGAAGAACTATGTGATCTGATTCAGACTTTAGTGGATTTTCTTTGACATAGGCTGCTGTTTTTAGCAGAAATGAGTAATCATTCCTCTTGACCAAGTCAAATGCTTTCTTTACTTTACTTAACCCCCTATTCCTAAAATAGTTGAAAAATGTGTTACTTTTATTTCAATACATTAATTGCAAAAGGGCTAAATGCAGGAGTATTAGCACATAAAAAATGGTTCATATGCCATCCATTTACCATTGTTAATATAAAAGAATTTTTATATAGTTTTCCCAGACGCAGGTGTTCACATATTATTCCAAACCATTTCATTTAAATGAGTGAATTCAATTTATATCAATTATCAAGTATCAATTTATCCAACAGTTGTGCAACTAAATCCAAATGAAGGTTCTCTTCTAAATGCTGATATAAATTACTATGCTTCTGTAGCTTGTTTTCTTTGTTTTTCTAAATGGCCGACACTAGGTTGTGTTTGAGAACTCACATAGAGAACCTAAAATGTGAAGAATTGCGATAGAAGAAAATGTAAGTACAAATCTGTAAATGCCTAGAATTCCTTTTACAAATATAATGTTAATAAACTTTATAACACTTCAGAAGAGCAGTATTTTTATTTAGAGTAAACATATTTGACAAAAAAAAATACATTCTTGCTTTTATCCACAGATGTAATCCAGCAAAGCCCTAAAATGCAAATGGCTTTGCATTCTTCCTTTTGGAGAAAATTCATCAGCATGCCAATTCTTTCAATAAACCAATATAATACCAAAGGACAGGGCAAATTTTTTACTGTTTCATTTTATCAACTAGTAACTTTTTTTCCCAATTCCAGTTTCTTGATAGGCTTTAAAAATAATTATTATCATTAGCAGAAGAAGGAGGAGTTTAAGAAACCCGTATGAAGAGATTGACAAAAATGAGTGCTCTCTGAGGATGTCCTTCACCCATTCTGAAAATTTTCAGTTTTCTGTATAAGGGCAATAAGAAAGGTTTTCTGGACTGCTGGCAGGGAAAATATATGCTTATATGCAATTTTTTCTTCTTGGACATCCTCATTCTTTATTAAATAATCAAACTTCTGCCATTCTAGCATCATTAACTGCCCACTTTTTGTGCCAGTGCCATTTGTCAGAGCCTGGGCTCCCTAACAACATGTCACTTTCTCCCAGGATGGAAGAGCATGGATGTAAACAAATATAATGTTCTGTGACTTTCTGGAGCATTACAGTCAAAGATAAATGCTTACATGCTGTACTCAGGAAATGATGTGTCAACAATGCAGTGTGATTAACCTATTTGGACAAACCAAGAAGTGGAGTTCATACAGTTCAATACATGGTTTACTGTTGGATTGACAGCACTGCATGGAGATGCTGTTTGTACTCTTTGATGAGCACTCTCCTAAACAAAATCTTAATCCCAAAGAACAAGCTATGTAATGTGAAACAAAGAGACCATAAGCTATCACTGCGAACAGAAGGCATGAAGTAAAAAGTGTGGCAAGAGAAAATCTGAATAGTTCTGTATAATTTTGATAGAGTTTGAATGAGTTTCTTTTCTTTAAATAAATTTAAAAAGAAATTTAATCTCTTTTGGACTGAGCTCACTTAGTAAGATTAGCAACTGATTCCTTGCAGACCATGAAACTATGACATATATTTGCAAAATGTCATCTGGAATGGTTTGCCACAGGAACTGGTATTCCTTGTATTCCAGGAGAGAGAAAAGGAGACTATTATGTACTGAAGCATAGAGATGTGATGCCATTGGATTCTCAGGGGCTTGCCACCATGGACCTGAAGGGAAAAGCAAAAAAAAATTGATTAAACAGAAAGATTATAGTTGTGAAGGGCGTTGAAGGTGCAAATGAGACATTTGCATATGATGCTACGGAAAATGAGGAGATAATAAAGACATTCAGACAGGAATAATATAGAGTGACAAGCAAAAGGGATGTTCTTAGGTGATGCATTTTGAAGGGATTGAAAAGTTCCAACTTGCATAATGACATGTTAGTGATGAGCACTTTGAAGGTCAAAGCAACATTTTTATCTGTGAACCTTCTGATGCCCATGAATTATCTTCAAACCAACAAATTCACCAGGGTTAAAATAAATTTTCTCAAGGTCAGCACACTCTGCAAATAGAATAACATACAGACTTCTTTGACTAATATGATCCCAAATTAGCACATTATGCAACCTATAAGAGACTGCATACTTAATGCACTAGAGGGAAAAACAGATTTTGTTTTTACATGATTAAATAAAGTCATAATAAAACTGCTTTAGAGGAGTAAATAAATGATTCATTACTTTGTGTCTGTGATTTGTCAAAAGGCCAGGGCGATAATGACTTTGGATCTTCCTGCAAGGACCATCACTGTTTTTGGCAGCTATCATGTTCAGAGCTCGGCTTTGTTTCAGTGGATACATGTGATGGCTGTATTTGTGTGTAGTGCAGCCCTGTAGGAGTAAATCTAATGCACAGAACAGCAGCTGAAGAGCATTCAATGCCCATGCAACAAGTATACCAGGAGAATTTATTTCAGGCTCACTGCTGCCTGATTCAGTGTTTCCATTGTCCACCAGCAACTTGAACAGATTGGGTGTGCTCCTGAACCACCACTTCTGTTTTAGCCATGCCTGAAAGAAACCCCATTTGTATCCTTTATAACAGCTTGATGATGTGAACCAGAACACTGAGTGATTCAGAGATCTGAGTCAAAAGTGCACCCAAGGTTTTTACAAAAGTGAGGTGGATCTGGCCCTTATACCCTGACAGAAGCTGTATTCCTTTCCCTATAGCTCCTACAACTTGTAAAATCTGGATAGCATCATAGGCCGTCTATCAAAAGGTCTCTAGACACAAGCTGTAGGCAGATCTCCTTGTTCCTTTAGAATATGTTATTATTAATGCTAATTTCACCATTCCTGCACACACTTGATGAAATTATTAAGAGAACCTTAGAGATGCTAGCCAGGAAACACATTTTGGAAATCATTTCAATTGTCTGGAGATAAGCAGGAGCATGATAGAAAGCATCATGCTACCAGAACTGGAAATCTGAGTGAAAAAGATTAAGTCCCCACTTTGAAGAAATGTTGTAATGTCCACACCACCAATGGTGCCAGCATCCTCCACCACAGTGAGCCAGCAGACCAGCAGCACAATTCATGGCTCAAATTAAATAGATTCCCAGGTTTTTGCTTTGTCCTTGTTCCCCACGGTTTGCCATATCTGGGGAGAGCATGAAACCCTGTAAACTCGTTTGTCGCATTATTTCTTTTTGTTCTCTCTCAGCCCATGTCCAGCATCAGGGCCCTCTGCAGTCCTAGTTTTGCTATAGGGGGGCCCAGGTCATATCTTGCTGTTGTTGGTTAAGCCATTTCTCTCTCTTGTAAAATTTTCTTTTCATTGCTGTGTTAATTACTATTTTCAGTAGTAAATTGTCACTCTAATATATAATAGATCTGAGATTTTTTGGGTTTCTCTTCCACTATCGAAAGGGAATGGTTTGAGCGGTTTTAAGTTTCCCACTGAGTTTTAACAACCATCACATGAGCCAACATGTGTATGTGTGCTCACTGCCCAGAATGAAAACTGCATGCTGGATTGCACCAAAAGAAATGTGTCCAGACAGCCAACAGAGATGATTCTGGTGATCTGCTCTGTCCTTTGAGTCCTCACCTTGAGTGCTGCATCCAGCTCTGGGGTCCTAAGCACTAGAAAGATGCAGACCTCTTGGGACAGGTCCAGAATAAGGCCATGAGGATGATCAGAGGCTGGACCATCTCTGGTCTCCCAGAGGCTGGGAGAGCTGCGGTTGTACAGCCTAGAGAAGAGAAGGCTTTGAGGGAGACTTTAAGCAGCCTTCTGGTACCTAAACATGGCATAGAAGAAAGAGGGAGAGTGACCCTTTTACAAAGATTGATAGTGATACAACAAGGAGGAAGAGTTTTAAACTAAAACTTAGAGGTTTACATTACATGTCAACAAGAAATTCTTCACTCAGAGTGTGATGAGACACTGGAACAGGTTGTCCCAGGAAGCAGTGAATGTCCCATCACTGTAAGTGTCCAAGGTCAGGTTGAATAGGGCCCTGAGCAACTTGGACTAATGGAAGGTATCCCTGCCCAGGGTATGAATATTGGACTAGGTTATCTTCAAGCTCCTTTCCAATACAGGCTATTCTTTGATCCAATGATGATTCATGGATTTTCTTTAGTCTGACTTAAAATTTGTATAAATTATAGTTCCGAGATTATGTACTTTTCCTTTATATATTCATATACACTTTCATTAAAAATATTATGATCATTTATTTTAATGATATTATTAAACCAGACTTATTGTTGCTTTTCTTTCTCTGACAGCCTTTAGTTTTCTCTTGGCACAATATCACATTATCCCTTCACTGCACAGTCTGTGATAAATACTGAAGATTCAAATAAAACAGAATAGGATATCAGAAAGAAAAAAGTAGATTTTACTTTAATCTTCCACTTGTAATCCTGCTCTTTCCACCTTCCATTTTATCATCTCCTTGCTATTCAGCTATTCTGTCTCTGGTTTTCTCTCAGCCCTGTTAATAATCTTCAGCTCATCTCTCTCCTTTACACAGCACTGCTTTTTATTTCCTTAGTATTACTTGATCCCAGTGTAGTAATAAAGCTCATCTAGGCTGATGAATTAAAGCATTAGTACATCTGACTGATGTTTACTCTCAAATAAAATTATTTCTCTCATGCCCTTGTCACCACACCCTCTGCTTTTCCACTTAAATGAGGCTTAGCTTGGTAGGGTTCTGCCCCTTCTCTGCAAATATAAACTGGTAGTTTAAAGATATTCACAGCCTCAGAGTTTTAAAGTTTTAATTTAGCTTTTATTAGGTGCTGGGCAGCATAGTGCCAGACTGTGTACACAGTTAAACAACAAGAGCTCTCTCAGGGGAGTATATTGTTGCAAGCTTCGACATCTATATGCAAATTAAACTTTGAGTATTTGCTATCAGTTACAACAGAAATTTTCCACACAGGCAAACCATTTTTTCTCTATCTAAAAAAATGACAAGCCCTAAAGACAATACTCTGATCTCACTGGATGCAAAAATTAGAGAAAATAAAATTGGGTTTTGTGATATTTTTAAGAGGCAGTCTATCCTAAAGCAGAGTTGTACTACAGTTGCATGATATTGCTGGAAAAAGAAGGGAGAATAATGAAGTCCTGCATCAGCATTGAAAGGAAATTATATTAAAAAAACTCTTGCTATTTATTATGGGGAGAATGAATCCTATACAAAGAAAGTTTCCATAAAATTTCTTAGGACTCTAAAATGCATCAGGTACCCTCCTCTAAAGGCTGTCCTAAACAGTTTTTTGTAGATCTTGTGGATTTCTGGAACTGAATCCCAGCAAAGGTCACCCATGCTAAACAATGCTTACTTGACTGTTTTCCCTTGGAGGTCTGGCAGATAAGCTGTATTGTAGAGCTTTGGGGGAAGTGCCCTCCTCAGCTGCTTCAGAAAAGGTAAGTTCAGTTCCAAATAAATAATAGTAAATAACAATAAAAAGGTAAGTTCTGTTTCAAATAAATAGTGTTTGATTTCCACGCTACAAGTGACCTGTACAAATTGACATCTCAGACCTCTGTGAAAGCTATCCACATTACTCCCACTGTATGGGGGTACTGCAATATGGAATAGGCATTGGTCTGTCATACACCATATTTAGAAGTGCTTTTGTATTTTTCTTTGTGTTTCCCTGTTTTGACAGGGATTCTCATTTATGTTGTTCTTTTTTCTAGCTCTGTCCAATTTATGCAACAGAATAGTCACATTTTGTAAAATGTAATCACCCTTTTCATGTGGGGCAATGATGCACAAAAATAATTTTAATGATAAATAGATACCAATTATGAACAATGACTCACCAGCAGTTTAAGAAGAAAGTGGTTTCAGTGCTTAAATTCATAGAGAAGCAGTGCCTCTAAATACTTTGTTCCTGAGGACCACACCAATGTTTATTTATTGTACTGAGCAATGTCATAGCATTTTCTCTTAAAGTGAAAAAAAGCTAATGTCTGTCTTACCCATCTTCTGCTTCTGCCCATGTCTCTGAAGATATTGTAACCAGTGGTGTGTTTCACAGCTTGCTGTGAGCAGGGTGTCACCTTGCAATTGGCTCAGAGAAGGAGGGGAGATAGGGGACATAGGAAAAGTATGCAAACATGAAATTTAAGAACTTGAAGATTTTGAGAGATAAGGAGGTTGTTTGTGGAATGGGCCAGGAAGTGGATGCAAACATGCCCACTTTACTGACCAGGAGCTGTGAGCTCAGATTCTCTGATGTGGGAGGATGTTGGGTTAGTAATCATAGGCATATGGATACTTATTGTTCCAGCTTACTTTTAGAACATCTACTTTATCCATGGCTACAAAATGATCCTGCAAGACACAGGTTAGACACGTGGCAGGGAGGTGTGGTCTTGGAGTGATGCTGCAGGATTGAGCCAGGCAGTGCACATATAGAATGTATTTGGGTTAGAATGTGGGCTCAGACATTCATTCAAAAAAATACAGACCTGCCATTTGTTGTGTTGGCTCCTAAAAGGAAATGTCCCACTTTGACAGAGAAATGTTTTGACTAAAAGAGGTCTATATATAATCCTGTTAAAATAAAATGCAACTCTGAACTGCCCTGGCTCTGGCTACAGGCATGCAAAGTTGTATCCAAAGTTTTCCAGTGTTTGAGGGTTGTAGAGTACATGAATTTGAGTTCATCCATCATCAATAAAAAAAATTATATAGCCATAATGCTTAGCAGCAGATAAAGTCTGAAGCTACATCTTGTGGCTATATCCCTGGGAAGCTTTTGTTTGCTCTGCATGGTGTGTGATTGACACTGAGCATTATTTCTAAATGCGTCTTTCCTTTCAAAGAGATCTGTGCATTCTAACTGATAGTTGCCCTCAGACTGTATTAGAATGTAGCTAATTATATGACATTTTATACTTCAAGACAGGTTTTGGTAAGTCCCTGAACCCACTGCTAGCCTGCTGAGAACAGTCTGCTCTACTTATACATGACATGCGCTTAGAAACGTCCCCATTCATTGGGCAGTTCTTTCCTTGAAAATCTTTGAAGGATCCATTTTCCCAAGCATCTATGATCACATTATTGAGTATAAGACTTAAAAACCTCTTGTAAATATTCATTTACCCAGTTTAGTTGAGGAATAGTGCTACTGAATTCTGTGCAAATCATGTTGCTTCCCTATGTGAGTCCACTCTTATCCTGCTGTCCATTTTTGCTGTCCAAATGGGAAGCCCATTTAAATTGGCCATGGTGTAATGACTTTGAAGATGTATGTGCACTTCAAACTTTACAGTTTTTGTTTGTGAAATATACATACACCGTGTCATACGTAAAGCCCTCACTGTAGTGCATCTTGGGAGGAGAAGGTGAAGTGACATTCACAGTTTTAACTGTGAACAGATTGTTGGCTAAGGAGTGTTAGAACTTGGAACATTTTCATCTACACTTACACAGGGAGAAAAAGGAGCAACGGTGTTTTGGGTGCAGAGTAAGGTCTGAAGATGCAGCCTTCTGCCAAGCATGGGGACAAGAACAGTCCAGGTAATTAACAAAGGCAATTGGTGAAAATGTCCTGCTCTTCTGACAGAGACATTTTTTCAATTGTTCAAACAATACACGAAGAAGAACGTGCAAATCACGATTGTCTAAAAATCCTTGTACCCAACAGACAGAAAGAATAACAGTGTGCAGTGAATCTGAGGAAAAGGGTGATATCAGAACCTAACAACTTACTTCAGATCTGTGTATTTTGTGTAAAAATCTGTTCACATTGCATTCTTCAGATGGCAAGCATCTGAGAGAGAGTGCACACAGAGGGAGGGCTGTAGAAGTGTCTAAGCACTGATGCAGTCTGCCCAGGATGTTCATAATTGTTTTACAGAGCAGCTGAGACTAGGGAGCATACCCAAGAAGTAAAAAAAAAAGAGAACATCCATGCAGAAAAAATATTTTTCTTTTGCTCACAGGTACCAAAGATTAAAACCTAAGTGCGGGAGCAATGAAAGTCAGCCTCAGAGACTTTAATCAGAGTTGCAAAGGGCTCTGTCATGTCATGTTTGAGTAAGGCTGAACTCTGATGCCCTGATTTCAGTCAGAGGTTTGCAAAATACAAATGATGGATAGTGTGAGAGTCTCCTGGAGCAGCTGGTGACTGTCAGAAAGCCATGGATTACACAACTACTACTATATTTGTTTCCAGAGCAACATCTGGAAAATGGGTGCCCAGGCAATAGAGTAGGTAGAACAAGTGGATACAATGCCTCATTTGGAGAATGGTTTTTCTGTTACACAATTCAAATTTAAATGCAAACTCTAAATTTAAATCCCACTGGCAGAAACAAAAAGAAGCACCTCTTCAGCAGAGCTGGGAGATATTTTTATCCTTATTTTCCGAGAAAGCATGATAGCTCTTTTTTTCACTACTTTTTCCCCTGCCATTTTTCCTTGGTGTTTTGTGAGATTATGTTGATTTCATGTTGTTGTAACACTGGGCATCAGGCACTTGCACAGCTGGACACCCTCTCCCCTCTATCATCTTTATTCTAGTTCACAACAATATACAGGAGAAGTATTCTGTGCATAAGTTCAAGGCAGAATTATCTTTTTTTTTCTTGAGCACCACAGGTAGGAAACTCTATCAGGGGGAGGTAATCTGGCAAAAAAGCAAATGCTGTCTTCTACCAAGGCAGGTTGCTGGTTGAGTGCACAAAAGTGAATACTGAGAGGGAGAAAGGAGTATTTCCATCATGTTTTTCTCCTTTAAGACAGTTGGGTCTGATTCATAAGTTCTGCTACGCTTCTGGAGATGTCAATCCAACAGCATGGGGATGGGGAAGGGGCACCCCAGGAAATCAAAGCAAACTCAATTATCTATCTGCTGACAATGACAAAAGCATTTCATTCCTCAGCTTTTCACAGAATGTGAGGGGGGAAAGATTAAAAGCGTGAACATTTTTAATGAGTGCAATTATTGAATCATCAGTCACACAGTCCATCTGCTTCAGAGTGTTCCAGTGACTAGAGAAAGACTAAAATACTGCATTGCCTTTTTGCATTCATATAATCATATAAATATTCTTTAAGGAAAAGCTAATCATATTCATATATCATGGCCATCATTTCAAATAACTTGCTGTTCCCCTTTCAATCACTTCACTTTATTAATAACTAATTTTGAGTTTTGACACCATGATGGTGGAAATATCTTTGCAGATTCATGGCTAACAGCTAATCCCTTGACATTAAATACAGAATCATGTAATATTCAATTTGAGAGATAAACTAATGTAAAATTTATCTCAAAGGTCCCATTTAGTCTGGAGGTTAGTGAGCAGAATAAACTTCCCACTGCAGTAAAGAAAAAATTAGAGGCTGTGTTGGATTTAAAATTCCTTTCTCACAGTGCTATCAATCCAGTTGGTACACAGATCTGAGTATGAAAGCATGTCAGAAAAGAGCCAAAACTTATTCAATAGAATATGAAAGCCTTTGCAAATAGTCAGGACAGATAGAGGAGGAAAGGTTCAGATAAATGCCTGAACCTGAGAAACAGCGACAGAACTATAAATCTGTTTTGGCTGTGGTATCCTAAAATCTATCCCAGAATGGCAGGGAAAGTAGAGATTTGGATCTGAAACTACTAGGAGGCTTTGCTATGTGCTAACTTATTATTATGTTGGGATTTGTGCTACAAGCATGTGGTGGAATAAAAAGGATGATTTTGTGCAAGGAATGTTTTCTGGAATTGCAAATAAATGCCACATTCTGCAGAGATGTCCTTTGTCTACCTCTTTTCAGCTTTCCTCTACAATACCCAGCTGAGAATTGCCCAGATACAGTAATGTGCACAACTATGAGACATATTATTTGAGAAATCTCTGACTTTGCCACAGGCATCAACATCAGAAGATTCTAAGGTCTGAACTCTAAAAAAAACTTACTTCATATGGGGTGTTGAAAACAATATATAGTAGATTTTTTTGGATAGCACAACATAACAAAATAACACTTCTTGCTGCCTTCATGAATCTGGAAATACCCTTTTTTGTAACACAGCACAGTCTGAAAACAAGTTTAATCTCAAAGTTTGAAAGTCACACCAACTGATGCAAATTATTTGGGCCAATAAATTAGACATTTTGAATTATACCTTGAGTCTAGTATAACATAAATACCAGTATTTGAGCTAAATCCAAGAGGATTTTTTGAGTGGTGCTGAAATCTCATTATGCTTTTTCTGGTGCGATAAGGTGAGATATTATTTTAATTTTTATATTTTATATTGTTAAGTTATACTCACTCCATGAAATAATTATTCATTATATTTCCAGATAAAAAACTTATCTAATCAGCCAAGATCAAAGAAACAAACAATGGGCCATAATGTAGTCATGGTTGTGCCTAATCATTATGCTACTTCCTTTTCACTTTTCTTCCAGTTATAGTTTAGCCAGAGTCACAGCAACAATTTTTGCTATCAGATTTTAAAAAAATACTAAATAAATAAGGAAGCCCTGAATTGGCAATTTGTTCTCTTTGTAGGAATGAATTAGATACTGGATTACTTTTCCTTTCAGTTTTAAATATAGGGACTCACTGAACTACATCTCTGTGAAGAAGTACAGCTCCATGTTCACAGTTCCGTGCTTTAGTAATTTAAAAGCAATCAGTAATCTCTTGCATCTCTAACAATATAATCAGTGACATGTAAGAGATTATTGTTAGAATCCAGTGACTGGTGCTAGATTGGGCATTTTTTTTGTTTGGTTGGGTTTTTTTTGTTTTGTTGGGGTTTTTTTAATCCATCCCCTCAATTTTGACAGTTCTGCTTAATGACTGACAGTAAATGGGGTTTGTGCAGTGTCAGGTGTTCAGGAAAGGGCTCTGGCAAGGAAGATTTGGCTTATCACATTGCAACTGAACATCCTGATCCAGCAGACATTCAGAACAGTAAAAACCATTGCAACTTATTCCTTTCATTTCAGTGAGAGCTCTCACTCGCATACATGTTAAATTTCTAAAGTGCCAACCTTCCTCCCATAGTTGCCTAAGAACTGCCTATCAGAAAGCAAGGATAGAAGTAATTTAATGCTTCTTTGTATATTAATAAATTAATCCTTGGAACAATAATTATTATTTTATACTTGCATCCTACCCACAGATTAGTTAAATGCCTCACCAAAAAAAGCATAGAGATTTTACCCTCAATAAGCTTGAACTCTGGAACACAGATGCAGAAAGAAATAAAGAAAAGAATAAAGAGATAGAACACAGTGACACATAATATTCTCTGACAAGACAAAAACAAAATGGTAAACCTTGATTTAACTGTTATGGTTTTTGTAGTCTTCAGGGCAGACTACCGGACGAGACTTTTCAGGATGAATTTGACTAAGATGAACATGGGGCCTTGGAAAATTGGTTTGGGGACACAGTTCAAGGAATTAAAAGCAGCAGGAAAAGACAACTGGAGAGCTGTATGAAGGGATGATTTGGATGTCTGTGCGATGAAAAACAGAGCGAGGAACAAATGGCAGAAGTGTTAAACATCTAAATGCCCAGGAGAATGGCCAAAAAATTGAATTCTGCAGAAGTTGTCTCTAAATGAGAACAGAGAAGAACTTCCTAATCTGATAAATAAAACAGGATTGTTTTAACAGAGGGACCTGAATCTGTTGGAAGTAAAACGTATGAAGAACACAGCAGAAGCTGTCAGGCCAAACCAGTAAAACACTTCCTGTAGAGAGGGAGGCACCCTTCTGCCTGATGAACAGAGAGCTTCAGCAGGAGACAGATGCTGTCATTCAGGAGGGAGGAGAAGAGAGGACAGACACAGAAAGGAACAGCAGATAGTGACTGCTGACACCAAAACAGGGAAGAGAGTGTTCTGAAGAAAGCACACTGGGAAGCTTAGTTTCAAACCACTCTGATTTCAAGATGTCAGCAAGCAATTTAAAATGGCGTGTTCATTGAGAAAAGAACTAGTGGTTACCTCATATTCAGGGAAGGACAGGAAGAATTAAGAGTTACTAAATTTTAAAAAGAGAGACACTGAATTCTGCTGAGCAGAATTGAGATGCAGTTTTGATAAGGATGGACTAATTGTTATTCTAGTGACACAGACAAGTTCAGATACTGACTTAAAATGCACTTAGAAATAGTGGTAAAACTTTGCACTGAGATTTAAAGATACTTGGACTAAAATTTGTAAAAGCTCATTAAGGAACACTAAATAAATAAAAACCAAAAGCAAAGCATTGTCTTTCAAAACAGTCATGGGAATTTTCAGAAGCAGTAATTGCTGCTTACTAAAACATGTTTTCATTTAAGACTGTTGTAGGAGTTTGTATCTTAGAGCATTGGGCAAAATAGGGATCAGTGCCTACTAAAATATTCTTGCTGTGAAACTTGTCCCAGAGAGCTTGAAAACTGAAATACAAGACAAACTGTATATGTGAGGCAAACAATCTACCTTCAATCTGTAAGGAAGGCTAACAAAATTAGAAGGATGAAATCCTGACCATATCGTATGCCGTGGCAGACTTCCTGTTGATGAACACAGTATGCAGGAGCTATTAGCAATCACAGGAATCACAGCTAATCGCCTGACTCACCATGATCACAGACATATTTCTGTAGGCTGTCTGGCAAATGCAGGGAGCAATAACCTGATGTTAGCTCAGCCTCTTTATTACAACTTCCAGAATGTCTGTTCAACATATCACATTTGGTCCTGACAGGATTGCAGCTCCAACTGATTTCAGAACTTAGTGTAGTTAACAGCATTGAGGTTTTGTTTAGTTTTGTTTTTTTTTTTCCAAAATGAGTTTTAAATAAAAAAAAAAACAAACAAAAAAAAAAAAAAAAACAAACCACACCCTCTCAAAAATAACTTGTTTTCCAAAGTTAACTTCTAGGTACTTGTGGTAAAAAAAAAAAAAAAACCACACAAACGTCAAAATGTTTACCTAGTTAGAGTGGTGTATTGCTACTTACAGTATTTTCTACATCAGTTATCATCTAAAGCACATTCTGGATAGCCATTGCTGAAAAAATTGTCAAAAGAATATTTCTAGGTCATCCTGGTAATGAGAAAGCAGTAGCTTACAATCCTTATGTAGCCCCACAGTGTATTTGATGGTAGAGTAATATCCATAGCAGTATATTTGATGGTAGGGTAACACTAATTGAAATGAGTGAGACAGAAGGCAGAAAAAGAGGGGACAAAAGAATTAATGGATATTTTTTTAAGTGTAAAGGAAGGAACAGAGAACATTAACAAAGAATGTAATTTAATACCTAATCAATTTACTGATTGGATTTTCCATGAGATTAACTTTGAGTCCAGAATTATTTGCTCTGATCTTGGAAGCTTCTATAATGGCTAGCAAGAAGTAGTGTAAGTTTGTAGTGATATGAAAATAATAATAATAATGTCAGAGACTTCAAAGAACTACAGTGTTTAATTAAATGTGTTCAAATAACATTATGGTTGGATGTCAGTCCACAAAAGCAAGGAGATTTTTATGTAAGCTTGCCAGAACAGTGTCCCACCATCTCCACGTTCTAATGCAATGAAACATATGTTCCCCCCAGGGTGGCGAAACACCACATAGAGACACATTCTGCCCTCCAATGAGCACATCTGAGTCCTTTTATTTTCCATATATTTTTCATATGTGTTTCTAAAATAATCAATGTAAGTGTCTAAGCATTTCATGCTTTATAAAATAACCCAGATATTATGATTGTGGTCTTTGGCTGAGGAAAGTTGTCAGGCAAAACTGCTCTTGGGAGGTGCCTTGGGAGGCACTTTGATCTTGAGCAATGAAACACACCAGAAAAAAAAGAGCCAAGCACGTACAGCTGTGGTCTGGACACTCCTTCATTCTCAGACTTCCTCTTTGCCAGGATGAAGGAAACCTGCTGGCTTACTTTCAGTGATATTTGGTAGTACTAATGTCAGAAGGACAAGAGCTGAGTGTACATCCACAGCTATGACGCTGGGGTTGTTAGGGTTCTATATCTATATATAACATTTCAACTGACTGTAGGGTTTCTTCATTCTTCTGTCATATTCTCTATTTTGTTCACTTTCTTGTTGGGCTTTCATCAAACAAAGTGCAGCATAATACATCTGAGGGAATGTTATTTTCCCCAGTGAGGAATCAGAAGCTACTTCTTCTATGGGGCAGAGGGAGAAAAGATCCAGTGAAGCTTCTTTTGATGCTTCCTTTGAACAAAGAAACGCTGCTGCAGCTTATCCTTCAGGCTCTGTCCACATTGTGGTCTGGTTATCACATTGCTGGGACTCTGCTTGTTATGAGACCTACTCAAGTCACAGTAAGAGCAGACTCCCTCTGCCGCATCTCTGAACTTATGACCCTCCAGTCACTTTGGAAATCATATAGCCTGGGGCATGCATGCTTTGGAGGACTCCCCTTCAAAAATCCCTATAATAGCTGGATTACAAAATGGAGACATGTTTTCCTCTTTCACTATATTTGCTCTTAAAAACTGAGAACATAAGCATTACATCTATTTAGATGAATCAATCTCTAAAAATACAGGTAGAAACTCCAGAGTGCTATTCCTACTAGTCTGAAGTCAGCAAAGGGGGGGATGAGTTTTTGCCTCTGTACTGAGCAGAAAGAATCCTTTTGATTTGTGAAGTTGCCCTGAGGGGAATCATCCTTGATGGTATCTGCTGGCCAATAGGAGCAAGTTGAAATAGTTTCCATAAGAAATCACTAGAGGAGACCTCAAAATAATGGGGCAAGGAATGAGGAGAAAATTTTTCCTGCTCTTAAATTTAGCACTAGAGAGGCAGAAGAAGGAGAAGACAGCCTGAAGATCATGGGCCTCTTTCCTGGTATGGCCTCAGATACACGGAGACTTTCATCAAGTCATTAAACACTGTTTGCAGCATTAGCTGACTGCAGACTGTGATATTATAAATGAGGTAACTTATCTGTTTCTTGCAATATGATGGGAAGACAGGAAAAATGGCATGGAGGATAGTTGCCAATTTGTGAATAGAAATAGGAAAGAGATGGTTTCAGGATGTCTGAGACTGTTACAAAATCACAAATGCAAAAAAAACCAAACCAAAACAAAACAAAACAAACAAAAAAACCCCTGCCAAGATCTTAAGCTGATCTATGAAAGGACAGGACAAAATGGAGGAAATAAATGAATGAATTTGAAAGCATCACCCATAGGTGGGGTCACTACAGTTTTGTTCTCAGTCATGCACTGTTCATTATGGTAACAAGAATTCTCAATCTCATTGTAAAACACTGGTAATGACATCAGTGTCACAAAAAAAGACATGCTGGCTTTGTTAAGGTTCTGTATTCTTTCAACTGACTGTAGGGTTTGTTCTTTCTTCAGTCATGCTCCCTGTTTTGTCTTCTTACCTTTTGGCTTTCATTGAAGAAAAAGCAGCACCATGCTTTCAAGCAAATGGTATTTCCCCAGTGACGAATCAGAAGGTACTTGTTCTATGGGGCAGAGAGAGAAAAGATCTAAAGGATCTGATTTGAAAAATACAGGAATACAATAGCTGCCTAAAAAGGAAAGAGTAGATTACATCAACAGATGATACTTGAGCTCCTCAGGGAAAAACCAAATACAAATTACATTTTGTTGTGTTATTGTTTTTATAATAGCATGGAGATCCACCCAAGACTAATGCATTTAAACAGAATAGTGAGCAATGTCCAGTTTCCACATATTTCACATAGTGGCATGTCTGCAAAGGACTGTAAGCCTTGCCTATCTCAAGTATTGGCCAGGTGGAAGAACTTTTGGTTACCAGACACAAATAAATTTGTGCTATCAATGTAAATCTAAGTAATCAAAATTTTTATTTGATTCCAAGTGACACCAAGAAATTTTGTAATGTTTTTCATTTTAAAAATTTAAATATGAATATATTCTGTAAATAATTGTAAAAATGGAAAGAGTCCAGAATATAGGAGGTTATAATTTTTATTTTTTGGAATTATATTTTAAAAATAATTACACACATATATTCTAAATTTGATACTGAAGATTACTGAGTTTTATGTCTTTTTTTATCCTTGTTGATTTCAAAATTTTCTTAAAAGCCTATTTTCTGCTCTGAACTGTCTCTTGGACCATTTTGTTTTAAATGTTTTGCAACCAGGCAGAGTACAATTGCAATAAGCAATTTATTTTTATGTCCCACAAAACTAACACATTTTCCAGAAATGAGATAATTTCCTTTTTTCAGGAGGATTTTTTTGCATGTTCCCAAACATGGATGTGAAAAGGCCAACTTTTTCCCTCAGATGTATATATATACAGAGAGAGGGAGACAGATAGATAGATAGATAGATAGATAGATAGATAGATAGATAGATAGATGATATAGGTATATATAGATGTAGCTATAGATAAGAGAGATAGAGATGGAGATAGAGATATAGACATTAGATATAGATAGATTATAGATATAGATGATATAGATATAGATACAGATATAGATTAGATAGATAGATAGATAGATAGATAGATAGACAGATAGAAAGATATATAGATAGATAACATTATTTTAAATTTTATTTGGAAAAGCATTTCTGTACCTAAGTGTTCCCTACTGTTTTATAGGGAACTTCTTTTGACACCCTTAGAGTTTAGGTGTTGCTTAAGTTACCATTTTGTCGCCTGCTTCTCTTTTTATCCCAGTGAAAGTCTTAGAATTGCCACATCACATTTGCAGTAACCAATAGCTGTTTTGTCTGTAAGAACATAATCCTTAATAGTGTAAGTACTTCACCTCTCCATGAACAAGTTTGAACAGCAGAAAGGTCTCACAGCTAGCCTCGGTGTAGTTTGCAAATCTCTTTTGACACTGTAACTTCTGTCGTTAAAGAAGCAGATCTGTTTGGCATAGGTTGTGCAAGGCTCCAGGTTGCCCAAGTATGTAAGGTAGTTAGCTGGAAATCATGTAGTCTGTTCCTACATTCCAAGTTGTATATAATTTGATGTGTTTTATTGATTCTGTCCAAAGACATTCAGCATCTTCCTGAGTTACGACCAACATTGTTAATTTGTTCTGTCCTTCCTTTTAGAATTTTATTGGAGAAGAAATTAATTGGAGAGGAAAAAGTACGATGGGAGGTTGCATTAAAAAAATGCATGTTAAAAAAAATATGCATAAGCTTCCAAAAAATCAAAACAACTTTCATGGATATGCTTAGAGATGCGATGAGTAATATAAATGGAAGTATTTTACTCTTACTCACATCCTTACTAAATTGAGGATGAACACTATATAGCCTCAGTCACAGGGAGAGCTGGATTCATTGCCATGCAGGACTGTAGAAAGTGTTATCCACATCAACAACAGGACTGGCCAGTGAATATCATCAATAGTAAGGGAAATACATTATTATAATGCTGAAAATATTCACTATACATTACATGTGTTTCTCTTTGGTATTCATATCTTAGTAAGGCTTTAGCACTTCTTAGGATCCTTGGAGTAGACAAGAATTAGTAACATCAAAGGCATTGATTTACAAGGGTAGAAAAACTGGTGAAGTCTTGAAATTGACAAATTCCCAGTCGACTAAGTGGTTGTCTTGCTTGGCAATGCTGTTTCTGGACTGCTATTATGAATTCAAATACAAAGGCTTTGAATTTCTGAGTCTGGAAAATGGTAGAGTGCTGGGAACAATGAGCTGTGCAATTTTCTCCTAGTAATGCAAGCAGCAGAGAATTCTGTTGGGACACGTCTATAAAAATCCTGCCTGGAATGACACCAAAGAGCATCTATTAACTTCCCCAATTATTAAAATTCAATCTGCATCAGTGGGTGCTATTTGTTTTCTTTGTGCAGTACTATTTCCCCTGCCTTTGTAGCTCATAGCATTGAAGATTAGTCATATTTTACATATGTACACTGGTCATTTATAAGTAATTGCACTTGCAGCTATATATATGAATTACTTAAAAAAAAAAACAACCCTGCCCTCTCTTCTGAAGTAAGATTTTCAGGGCAACTCTGATGGCATTATAAAACCTTCCAAACTTCCCCTTTGCTCTGTTGTTCTTTTTAACAAACTGTCAATCTGAAAGCTGACTTGAAGTTTTGGCTTCTTTCCTTTTCTTTCAATCTTTTGAGGAGAAATAAATTTATGATGCCCTATAATGCCCTGAGACAACATATATTGTGATTTCTAGTTATAATAATGGCCACCAATTCAGCATAATTTTATTGTACAAAACAATCAAGTGTGGTTTTTGCCAATATGTGCCTTCTTGGAGATGTTGCTAGTCCAGGTCAAGTGCCTCCTTAATATTTGCAACAATGCTGGTGGAAAACAATACATTGAAGCTTATAACAAGGTAATAAAGAAAAAGCTTAATATGCTTTGAAAATGGGTATTTAAAATGACAACATAAAAAGTCCTTACTTGGGTGGCACTTCAGTGATGTACAAAGGAAGAATCTCTTCCTGATAAACCCAGCAGCTGATCACATGCCTCAGAACTGTGTATCTGCTTTTTATGTGTATATACATATACATATAAGCATTTTTTTGTACACTTGCTCTGTCAGAGCCATGGCCTCTGACATGCTCCTACACAAAAGGACTGTCGGCCAGCATCTGTGTGCTCATAGTCTTAACAGGACAGCTCCTCTCTACTAACCTGCACATTTTTTACCTCCAGTTAGACACAACTGAAAGGACAGCCATGCCCTGCAGGCTGCAAGACAGCCCCAGGATGTGAAAGCAATTGTGTAAGAGAAACTCACAGCCATCCTTGTTTACCAGGATTCCAGCCTTCACGAGAGATTGCAGCAACAATAGCAGCAAGAATAGCAGCAGTTGCACTGTTAACAGGAAATCCAGCTGTGCTTTCAGCAGCTGGGATATGTTTGATTGGATCGCATCCAATCAGTCAGGAGTGACTGAATCAGCTTGTGTGGATGATTCTGCTCCTGAGGGTGCACAAGAGACCTGGCCAGAGCTGCAGGGCTGTGACATGGGCAGTCCTTAGAGACAGCTCCTAGAGGATGGCCATGAAGACAGCTTCTCTACAATCTTGTTTTGTTTCTCATTCTTTTTGCAAAAGTGAACAAAACCCCTTAGTCCCTCTGTGGCAGCCTGGAGGAGTAGGCTGGGTATGCTGCCTGTTCACCTGCAGGCAGAGATACCACATGGGCAACACAGCAGGTTTCTTTCTCCAAGATTCAAGGAGGTGGTGGGTCTTTTCCTTGACATCTCTGCTTACTCAATGAGGAGAAGCATAATTTAACAGTATTTTCTTCCCCTCTCATATAGTATAGCCTACTCACCTACTGATAACCCTTCCAGTTTATCATAACTGCAGTTATGAAACAATGCAGTTTCAAAATCAGACCAGTGTTTACCTACTTGTTTACCTACTCTGATAGGTCTAAATAATTCTAGCTAAAATAAAATCTGATCTCATTTTTCCTTCCCTTTACAAAAAAAAAAAAATATAATAAAAAAAAATCAAGCCAAAACAAGACCAAAAACACAAGAAAACCAACAGCAAACCCCTGAACCTTTTCCAGACACTGAAAATCATACTTTCTCTCGCACCTTTCATGCATTATTTTTCTGACCATTTTTGATTCTGACATGTCTGAAACAGGTATTGGAATATTACACTGAACCTGATATTGGTTACTTCTGTCAATAAAACTTAAAAATTCCCCAGTGTTACTTTTGGAAGTTTCTAGTCTGTTCTTAATAGAGTCTAAAGCAAGTATCCTTCCTACATGCCCTTTTCAATGTCTTCTTTGTGTTTCTCATCCCCTTGACCTTAGAAATGACTGGTAAGATAGAAAAATAATTATCTACAGATTACATACCAAATCAGACATCTATGGTCTTACACAGCTTTAAGTCACATGATTTGTAAGTAAATACAGCTATGTCTTTACATCATATTTTTAGGGAAACTGCATTTAGTTCAGTTACTTTTGTCTGCCTCTTGTTTATTCTGTGTTTTGGTTTTTTATGAATGAGACTAATCTAGTTCATCCAAAGTCTGTAGTTTCATGTTCTTAGTCTATGTTTCTTGCTAAAATTACTCATGTCTTGGGATTACTTTTTTTTTTGTGCTTTGATTTCGCCATTTTACCTGTGGAAAAAAAATATCATTTGCTGCCTTAAACTACACCTGGAATCTATTGATGATAAATAGATCCAGATAGGCAGAAAACTGAAAGAAATACATTGCACAAAGAAAGATGTGGAAAAATGCTTCAAGAAATATATTAGGAAAGCAGGTGTTTTCCATCATCTTTCATTGCAAATATATTGTAGACCCTCAACCAAAACAAAAAGCGGTAAAAATATCCAGTGGCTTAATCTATAGCTTAAAAAAGTTTGTCCTGCTTGGCTGCTGAACAAATGATAGAAAATTTAACAGTTTACTCTGTGGTTCTAAAAACTAACTCACAGCGCTTAATAGTAAATATTTCTACCTGATATATAGTATTTTACTACTGATTGATTGTTAGGAAAAAAACTTCTGACTTCAGGATCCAGAGGAAATATTGAAGATAAATCAAGCTGTCATGCCTGTGAAATTAAAATAGGTTGGGATTATTAATATGATGTAATTAATCAGTTGGTAATAAACATCCTAGCATCATCAAATTTGAAAGAAATGCTCTGAATGTTCAGGAAGAGTACTATATCTAGTTATAGTAGATGCTTGGGACAGTTTCTCCAATGCTTAACAATATCTAGCATGTTTAATGTTTAGAGCTGAATAATGAGACAAATCCTACTTAATAACAATGAAGTGTCATTGCACATTTATTACCACTGTAAATTTAAATGATAAAGTAACACAGTTTATCTTACAGCTTTACCTTTTAAATGAGAGACTCTCGTAATAATCAATATTTAATTAACTTATAATTACTCACAATAACTGCCTCCTAAATATGAGTTAAAAGACTCTTTGAGGAATTTTAAGTGTTATTCATTTCTCAGGTTAGGTCAATTTTTCTAGTTTACCACCAAAATTTATCCTTAATCATGCTGAAGATAACTTTAACTCCATATATATGTATGTGTGTATATATATATACAAAGTTATTAAAATAAACCCTGCTTATATTTAGGCTATTAAAATAAACCTTGCTTATATTAACATAATAGTAGGGGTTTTTACAAACATTTTATCAAATATTCCTTTACTTTGTGGGTGATGAAATCTCTTTTTAATTTGAATCTGTATACATTATTATATAATATTCTGCAATTTGTTTAGAGTGAATTGAAATAAAACATATTTGTATATTCCTTAAATAATGAAAAGTATAAATAGAGGTCTTCAACTCATACATTTTTTATTGAGTTCAGTGAGTACTTACCTAAATGGGACTCTCTGGGGTTGATTCATCAGCTTTATAATGAACAATGTCACTTTAATGGATAAAGTCCCTGCTGAATAAGGGACACAACTCTGCTAGTCATAAGCTAAAGAGGAAAGTAAATTTAAAATATATGTATAGAAGACATTCTTGATAGCCTAACCATGCTCTGCAAAGGCTGTTTTTCTCAGTTCTTGAGGGATTTTTAACCTAACCAACAGATGAGATTTGCAGCAGCTCATAGATTTCAGATTAAATTGAATCTCAACATTGCATAAAACTAAAGCCTTGAACTTAAATTTACATGATCTATTCATAATAAACCTGTTTATTCATAATAAATGAATGTCCTTCTGTATGTCCTTATTGTTGCTAATAATTTTCTACATGCATGAACCCAACTGCTAGGGGGAGTCTTTCTTACATTTGTATGTACCAGCAGTATTTGATATCCTGGGATGTCTTAATCCCTAAGATTTGAAAACATTGTGTTTGAATTGGCAGAACAGATATTCCAAGGAAATTTTATTCAAGTCATTTGCTTAAATTTAGTGTTGCTGTCTTTTGTTTTTAAGGTAAAATCTCCCCAAAATTCATTTGTGGTATCTCATGGAATTTGGCATATATCAAGTTTGCAGCCCATCACTGCAATAGAAAAGTGAGTCTTTTGAGTAATTTCCACTAAAGTGGAAGCATGCAAAATCTACGAGGCTCAGCAGAGATTGGGACATGGGTGTATTAAGGGAAGCAATAAGGAAAAGGAATGTGCCAAGAAGCTCAGCAGATATGGTGAAAAAAACCCAGAAGTTGAAAACTGACAGACAAGCACATCAACATGCATAACAAAAGCTGTTTTCAGAAAGTCAGGGAAGATGCTTGGAGAAGATTTTTATGGTGGTGTCTGAAACAAGATCAGTTAAGCCCAGTCTGTATTTCACTGAGTTTCCTCAGCCAAATAGACTTAAACACACACACAAAAAATGTCCCCAGTAGCACAGATTCATTGCCTAGCAGGAAAAATAATTGACCTTCAAGGAGAAAATAAACAGGTGGCTGTGGTGGCTTGCATAGGATAGGCATAAGGGTAAGACTTAAAAATACCTCAGATAACTAGAAGAAGACAACGCAAAACCACAGATGAGAATGGCATGGTTTGCTTTCTCTCTTTTGCAGAGCATCATCCTGGACTGACTTAAAGTTTAGAGACAGGATTTAGGAAGATTATAAAAATAAAATTGCTGTGACTGACAGGGGAAAAATGAACACAGTTTTTAATGGTAATGGAAGTTAAGCTTCAGTAAACCACAGAAAAATTATTGGAGCAGGTTCTGAAAGAAGTGCTTCATAGCTGGCCTGAGGACAACCTAAATTAGGGTTTCAAGCAGTGATGTCACAGTCAGGCACCTAATCCTTAGAAAAGATTTCCTAGGATTCCTCTGCTGAAAATCCTGCAATTACATGATTGGTAGAAGTGGAGTTACCCAAGAGTATCTGTAGCTACTGCTAAAATCATCTGGGGGCTTTTTTTTATGAAGGAAGTACCAGATGACTTTTTAGCACCTGATAATCAGGCAAGAGAATTGCTTTGCACACGTTCATCTGTATTTTATTATGTTGAACAATCAGAACTTTGCAAAAGCAAAACTTAAATAAATCTTTCCCAAGTTCATAACTAGCCTGTGGAGTTAACTGGATTGCTCATGTGGGAACTTGTCCTAAGGACATAATAAAAAAGCTACTCTCCTAAGAGTCACTGAAGGTTCAGTCTGTAGAATGTAACAGAATCACAGGATTTTGCACACATATTTTTGAAGACTTCCATTCAATATCTACATGAAGTCTTCATAAAACAACAGTCTGCATCAGCCCCAGCCTTTCTAAAAAGACACTGATGGAGAGTTACAGCAGAAGGCTCATTAAGGTGGGGCTGGAGAGAAGAGGGGAGGACAAAACTCATGGACATAAAGTGACTAAAATTTAAAAAATGTTATTATCTTCCAGCAGAGAATATCCAATTAATTCCAAAGATATACATCAACTATGAAGTGACAAAATACTTACAACACAGAAACATTTTAAACTAAAAGAAACCTAATAATCATTCCTGACAATATTACTCTCTGTAATTGTGACAGAAACAGTACACTTGGCAGCTACACATTAATGGAAGCACCTGAATGACATTCACAATATATGATTAGCTGAAAAGCATGTTTCCTGCTGGGTCATAAGACTTTGTTTTGTTCTGTTTGACACAATATTGAAAATTTGTGAATGCTGAAACATACCCTGAGATTTAGCAAAGACAAAAAAATTGTTGAAGAGAAGGGTAAAAGAGAAAGGGCTATTATCATTTTGCTTTGGTGGAAAAGAGATAAGAGATAGGATGCAAAAAGTAAAATAAGGGAAGGGCTGACTTCTGAAGTCTTTATTCTCATACTGAATGTATAAGAAGGTACATAATGTGTCCTTTTCCTTGTTAGCAACTCACACAGAGGTCTATGTGAACTGAAGTTTTAATATAATTTCATTGCATCTTCTATAATATTCTCAAAGTTAATTATGTACAAAACACACACAGGCACATAAAGCAAGCTATTAAAACTTTAAAAGGTAAAATAAAAAAAACACCAAAAAGTGAAGGAAGAAACAAACAAATGAAAAACAAAAACAAAAAAGGAAAAAAAACCCAAAAAACTGCCAAAAAACTCAACAACAACAACAACAACAAAAAAAGAAAACAAACAAAAAAAAACCAAACAAAAACCCAAAAAACAAAAACCACTCATGCTTACTTGCTTAGAACGATAACCACAAAAGGCCAGGGAAATACAACCTTCAAATTATTTCCCCTTGCCCCCTTCCTCCATCTTTTGCTATGCTGCAAAATTTTAATACCTCATCAAGTATATAGCAGCCATAAACTACTGTCCCTTTCTATGTAGTTTCAGATGCAAGAAGGAGCACATTCTTTATAATGACCTAAGCCTATCAAATGAAGAAATAACACTTTGGGATTATGAACTCTAAATTATAAGTGATTATTTCTAAATTCATTACAACTTTGTTTGACATTTTTATTGCCTTCTTAATTTCTTCCAGCCAAGCCACAGAAGCTATTACTCATTATATAAACAGTGCATCAATGAGGAAAAAGGGTTTTCTTAGGCTTATACTCTAGCTGTTTGGCTTCCAAACTAAGATGACTGAGACAGTTATGAGGATATCATTGAATCAAACTTCAGCATCAATACCATAAAAGTAAAATTAAGTTTGTCATATGTTTTGAACTCCAGAAACCAAATGCATTTTCAGACATTAAACATTTTTTTGTAAAAAATTAAAATGCATAAAAATATTTTGCTGAAGATGTTACTGACTCCACTTTACAGATGGAGGAAAAATGTAAGGAACTGGGTCACATAGTGTTTTAATATATCAGCAAGACATCAGTCTGTAGCAACAGCAAAGGTAGAGATATTTTGACAATGAATGCACAAGAGATTTGTGGGGTTGGTATGAAATGTGGTACATTGTGGGCTATACAATTGTGTACAACTGTGTAAATATAAATAATGACTTAGGTGAGAAGCTGAAGGGAAGAGTGTTGTCTCACCTTGACAGAGGGCACAGTTGCCAGAACAGACTGATCTCCATGCCTCAGTGGAGTTCCTCTCAGCTCAGTAAAGAGGCCAGAGCACATCCATCTTCATTTGCTGCAAAAGAAACCCTACTCTTCTGCTCTGACATTTGGATCAGATCCTAAGGTAGATGAAGTCTGAGCTTCACACTTTCCACTTGTCTACACAGGAAAGAATACATTTGACTGGTGGGAAAAGGATGACAAGAGAGTGCAAGGGTGTGATAACATTTGTAGAATTATGCTCAAGTAAGGTCATGTACTTAGAGCTAGGCTTCCAGGCATTTGTCTGTTGGGATCTCTTACATGACTGACTGAATGTGTTTATAGGCTTTTTGGCCTTCCTCTGACAAATAAGGTATTGGCCATTCCCTGAGGCAGGACATTCTTCACATTTGGCAAATCCTGTGTTCCTCTGATCTCTCTCTCTGGTAGGCTTTGCAATTAAGAACCTACAAACAATTTCCAAACTGGAGCCAAGAAAAAATCAAGAAAACAAGAATACTAAAAGAGACAAGAGACCTATTTGGCCAAGGAAACATTACTCTAAATAAAGTAACAGTAACTAGTAAAGCTAGCGTAACATAAATGTTCACCATATATGTATGCTTTGGTGAATATCTTTTTTTCTTTTATTTTTTTCTGACATATTCAACAAAGAAAGAGATGACTGTTAAGTTTCTTGTCTGCTTGCTTGTTTAGTTGTTTTTTTGTTTGGTTTTGAAAGGAGAATAATTTTCTGTAGACTGAATATTTAACAAATATCCATAGCACCATCAACTGCAGAAGTTTATCTTTAAAAAGCCTTCTGTTTTTTCACTGAGTTGGTGATAGTACCAGCACTGAATAGATTAGTTTGCACTGTTTTTTTTCAATGGATTTCATATTGCATGGCTAAGTGTCTTCAGGGTCTCTTCACAGTAGAGCAGCATCCTACCCTTGCAAGAAATAATAGAAAGGGTAGCCTTTGCTACAACCAGCCACACACTTACTCACCTTCCTTCTTAAGGGCATAAGGTGCAAGAAAAGTTTATTGGAGTAGGTGCTGGTGACTCTTCTCAGGCTTGCTTTATTTTTTCACATGAAAGCACTTCCAACAATAGCTGAGCTCGGGCACTCTGCCTGGAAAGTTCGAGCATCCGCCAGACAGCTTCACACTGTTACACATTTTACCTCATGTGCCAAGATGTGTCTGACAAGAAAGCAGACAGATAAACTTCCTCAAACTCCTTTCCAGTTCCTGATTGCAAGCCCTGCATCACTCAACCAGAAACTCAAGAGTGTGGCAGAAGTGGTGAGAGGCTGTCCAGCAGGAAGGTAAAGTTTTGCCTATGAATAAGGGATGTACCCCTCTGCTCACCAGTAGTATTCAGCACCATTACAGTGTATATCGTCCAGCATTGCTCCTAGAAAATACTTGTACAGTGAAACTCAGCTTCTGACCTTTGACATGAACTCAGAAAGTTCAGAGGACCAGCCAGGAGACACAAATTCTACTTTTTAGATCAGTAATTTCTGTCAGAAAAAGCATACATAGGTAATTTTCCTGCTGATTAAATTCACCTTACAAGGTATCAGATCCCCTTTGTGCATCTTGAGTACTTGATTTCACTACTTTTAGTCTGCATAAGTCTTAATTTTACTAATATGTGATCATTGATCAACCCATGAAAGGTCAAGGCTCCACACTTGAGGGAAATGTTTCTTCAAAGAAAATTTAAGGATCTGAAATATGCTGGAGAAAGAACAGACTATAGCAATGAAACATACTGCTGTGTGTAATGACACTGCAGATATTCATTTCAATGAATATCAGCACCATGAATCAGTCTCTTCCTGTCCTCCCCTTTGCTAAGACTACATCTCTTCAACAATGTAAACATTTTGCATAGCCGTAGGGCCAAGTTTTACTGCATATGAACAAAAAAAAGACTCAATAAAACGGCTTATATTCATCCTTGAAAATTCCATAAATTCTTGTAAAACAGAGGTAGTATACAGGCGTCTAAAGATTGATTCAGAAAAGTAAACATTTGGCAGGAATATTTGTATTAACTATTTTCTATCCTTGTTTCAGTTCTTAACTTTGTTTCCTGTACATCCTTAAACAAGAACTTTTTGTATTCAGATTGCAACTTTTTCTTTCCCTGGGCACTGTACTTGTGCTGGGAATTTGCAGTGATTAACATTGAATTATCAGTTTCTTTAATCAGATGTTGTTTTATTTATTCCCTGCTCAGGACGAGATTAACTGTAGGGAAGTGGTGATCATAACGGAGCTCCAAGGGTCTCTGAGTTATTCAGAGAGAGGAAAGAAGTCATTCATAAGGGTGTAAATATCTAGACGTGGAGTATTAGGAATTTTTAGGGTCCATTAATTAAATCTCTTTTCAATGACAGACTTATCTTGGGACAGATGTGGCTTGAAGTGATACATGCCCACTTGATTAGTTGCCTCCTCAACTCTGAGCAACCATGGAAGCCTTTGAATGATCCTGCCACCACAGTTACAGCCAGAGTTCTGTTTGACTAAGATCTGCTGTAGGACTTGGCTGGGCAAGAGATCAGGAGCAGCAACAGAGTAATTAGGGAGCCTTAAGCCTGTCTTTCAGGAAAGTTTTTCAAGATGGTGTGAGTGTCTGTCTGAAACCTCCCTCATTTTTTGCCTCTCGATCATCATGAAAGCCAAGACCACCGGGGAAAGGAAAAGATCCTGTTCTGAAAATCCAGGTCTGGACCAAAATCTTGGTCCACCAAGCCAGATTATTGCCTACGGGTGTGTTTGCTCAACTCATGGAACACTGCACCGCAAGAAGGGGCAGTGTGCTCTCCTTCGCCTGCATCACCTAGCAACGCTAGTGCTGGAATTTCTCCACCCTTCTGACTTGGCTGGACTTTCTCTCTGGAATGACCTTCTCAGCGGTCACCACTAAAAGACCCTCCATTCACCGTACATCAACCACCGTGACAGATGGACTGAGATGGGAGAAGATTCTCCCATCAAGGACTGAGACATGTGACCCTTACATGGAAAAGCTCCCCTCTTTTTCCCAAAAGAGGGAAAAATCCCTACCATAGGGTGAGGGAAGGCGTGCGTGGGGACCGAAGCAAGTTTTGCAAGCGACCACTGGACCAAGAAGACAATGGTTCCTGCCTACGACATCTGCTGCTGACGACACCTGCTCCTGATGGAGTACTGATGGACTCTTTGTACCCTTTATCAATAGACTATTTTGAAATGTGTCCCCTTCCCTCATTTCAAAAGGACTATAAAAAAGGTTAGAGCTGACTGATACCTTCGAGATCTCCCCTGACGTGAAGATGACAGGCCTCTTTGTCGACCGGACTTCGAGGGACTTTGTCATCCGCACATCTGGTAGCTATATACCTCCTTGCTTTTCCTCTCTTCTTTTCTTTTCCTTATTCTTTCCCTTTTCTTCATTCCCCTTCTCTCTAACGCATCTTTGCTGTGGCTATTCAATAAAAGTATATCTGTTTTGATTTTACTGCAAAATCCCCCTGGTTGTGTCAGTTTTTGCCCCCTGAGATCAGTGAAAAAGAACCTTCACAAATCACGTTTTTAGGACAGATCGTGTCAGATGGTGGGGTACAAACACTCAGCAGTTTGATGACATTTTTTCTTTTGGATAGTTATAGACATTACCTGCTTGCCAAGCAACAAGAATTTCCAAGTCCAATGATCGCTAACTATTTACAGTTTCTGATTTCTTCTCAATGTAAGCATTTTGAAATAACATTACATAAAATAAAACAGATAAACACTTCTCAAAGTCTTCCTGGTAACATATGTCCCACTAAAAAGTTAAGGTCTGGTGTTCATAAAGCATAGACAATTAACTGAATTTGAAGGTACTGGAAAATAATAAGTTCTGGAAGTATATGGTTCTAAACCATAAAATCTGCAGAGTAATTTCTCCACAGCTTAGAAGACTTACTGTCATAATCATTATAAAAAATGGGCACAAACCCAGTATATTATATATTAGGAAATAATATATTTTCTTAATTCATTGCCAAATATTAATAAGTCCAAATAATTAAGAAATATCAATTTTATTCCTATGCTGCAAAACTATTTGAGAAATTAATTATTTAAAAACTACTGAAGGAGAACTCCTTTATTTTTAATTTTCTTTTCTCATATACTTGCCAATTCAAAGAGTTAAATCTTGAAAGTTTTGCTGAGATTTTATAAGTAGAGCTTTTTCCAGATAAAAATCACTCTAAGATAGGGTGAGTTTAGATATTAAGATTTGGTGCAATAATTGCTCCGTTTCTGCCCACAAAAATAACTCAGCTGTTCTCAGATTTTTTCAGAATGAACAGAAGTGTGTATGTTTTACCTCTCTCTAGAGCCTGCAGATTTTAATACAGCTGAACACATTGGACACACAGAAATGTGCACTCTTATCTTTCTATTAACACTTTAATGCAGAAGATTGGAACCATGCTGCTAGATTTTTGAAATATTAGGAAAGATTTTTTGATTACTTGTCCTTCATTTTACATGCACAATATAATTTCTGCAACATTTCTAGTCTCCATATTCCAGATGTTTACTATTATGCATCACATCAAACAGATCTTTTTACAAGGGGAAACTCAGTTTGTGGTCTACGAAAATTTCTAAAGCACTATACATAATAAATACAACTTACAGAACACACCATTTATTTTGAGATTAAAAGAATCCAAGGTAAGAGACTGTGGAAAAGACAGCAGAGTGGACAGGAATTTGCAATTTGGTATCTGCCCAAAAGACTAGATAAATTTGTCTGAAATTGCATGAAATTGATGTTCATTTCATTATTTTAAACTGATTTCACTCAGGTTTTTAAGCCAAAGACTTGCTCATAATAACTTCCTTGTGACTAAAATTTAAATAACCATCTTCTTTTCCTTCCATCTGAGAAAGGACTTGCTTTCTGCATGAAATATTCAGCTTTAGTGGTAGTGATTAGGCAGCTCTATTACCCAGGCAGTCCATGGCTGAAAACAGCATGTATCAGTGCAAAACCAGCAATAAATAACCACATCATTTCACAGAGGAGGGAAGGCTGCTGTTGTCAGATAAGTAACAGAAAGTTTTACTTTTTGCTTAAAATACTTGAATAAAAAACCCAAAGAAAAAGCAAAGCTGTCAAAATGGAATTTTAAGGCACCATTAGTAAAATAAAAATAGAAAGCTCATGTCTATTCATGCACGCCTGCTTGAAGTGCACAAGGAGAAATCCCACAGATCCTGACAAGATCACAAAACATAAATACACAATGTTAATTTTGGAAGATGAACTGTGGTAGAAATGACACAGTTTTTCAAACAGGGAAAAATTGTCATAAGATCACTATAATAATTTCACATTAATCTGGTAGTCACAGAATGGAAGGCCATTCTTTCTGCTGCCATGGAAAACAACAGAGACACACAAAAAAATAAAAATAAATAACCAACACCAAAAACCACTCCCAAACCCTGTTTATCAAACATTAAAGTGAAAAACAGACAAAATACAGACCTTTAATACAAGCTGTCAATCCTTAAAAAACATTGATTTCACATCCACACCTGCAGCATGTGAATATTTTCCTGGAATATTTCAGGTTATATTTGGTGAAGTAGAAGGAAATATAATAATAGAACATGATATTTGAAAATGAAAAGAAACGGTAAAATTTAGTGGATTATAATTTTGCCAAACCACATTATATAACACAATGCCTTACAAAGTGAAAATGTATTAAAACTGGAAGCAGATATACTCTATTCTATAGAGCAGCTAAGTCTCTATGACTACCGAGGCTATTTGAAATGCTATTTATTTTTTTTTCCTGATAATTTTTTTCTTTTTCAACTAGTTCAGCTTTATTATGATTTCCTTCCCTTCTGCACATGTCCAGTCCTTCCCATTTCCAGTCATGTTTTATGGAAAGCATATGCTAATACTAGTGTAATCCCTGTCTGCAGTTGCCAGAAGACAATTTTTTATCCAATAATAATGAACTATATGTTTGAAATAGAACATGCAAAAAATTCTTGGGATGCATTTAAAACTGTTTTAATGGCACTTCATTCTTCTTAGAATGTATCTCAGGTCTAAAGAAGACTGAATTAATTTCATTTGAAAAAAATCTAGACTTTATCAGCAATGCCATCCTGCAGATACATTCTTTTCTTTCTTATATGATACCTTCATTGAACACCTTGACAGAGTTATCATTCTATGCAGTCAAATCATTTGCATTCATAATATTAATGAAGAATTTTGTTTGGAAATTCACATTAAGGTTGGTTTTTTTTGTGAGTAGGCTAGACTTCAAAGTACTATGTTTTAAAATTTCACATTTTGAAGATATTTATAATGTTAACTGGGATTCTAAGAAAAAAAAAAAAGAGCACATATTCTCTCGTTTCGAAAATAAAACAGGTGAACATCTGAATTTCAATTTTCCACCCACATTTTCTTTCTTCCTGGAGAAAAAAAGAAGGAAAGTGGGCCTCCAAGTGAGGCTGAGGGTACATAAAAACTTATGGCTTCTATAGAATGTTTATTTGAATTGGGCTATTTAAGTACAGAAGACTTAGGCATGGAAAAGGAGATAATATAAGAGCCCAGTGGCTCATAGGCAGAATACATTGAAGTTTAGGGTCAATGCTTCCAAGAAAGTCTGTACAGAATTCAGTGTGTATTAGTCAGGACTGTGAATAGTGTCAGAATATTTGATAGTAAGGTCTGATTTATTTTCCACTTACTATATTTAATATCTACATTAACTTAGCTGATATTAAAGACTTGCAAGTCCTGCTCAGCTTTGTTCATCAGACACCTAGCAATTCTCACATAGAAGCACACAGCAAAGGCAATTATGTTTACAGATCTGGGTCCATAAGCTGTGTGTCACTTTCAGTAAAACTGTCTCTTTTGAAATGTGCTAAGCTACCCAAGCCTAATTCAGGTAGTCAGCAAACTGCCTCATCTGCCAGCTAAGGAACATGTCACTGCCAGATATAACCATGTCCACCATCTTCCTTTCAGACTTGATGACAGCTGAATGCATAGGTCGCATAGGTCTGAAAGAAAAAAGCCTGGAAGACAAGAACAGGGAGTGGCAGCTTGCACGTTATGATTAACACAAATTCTCGCTCTCTGTTTTGTGATAGTCCAAAAATGTTGGATCACAAATGTTCCTCTGGATGTGGTATTCACTAGGTATCTAGTGAAAAATAAAAGCATCTTCAATGGGGAAATTAAAAAAATTTCTATATTCACTGAGGCAAAAGTCAGGTTATGATTTAAGAATCATCAAGTATGTTCTCAGAGCAGCCAAGAGCACAATTACTGCACTCTAGACTAAAAAAAGAACTTGTAAACAACCTTTCTCCATAGTAGAAAAAATAATCTAGTGATAAACATTGTTTCTAAAAAAATTTATTGCTGGAGTTGAAACCACAGCTCTGAAAGCAACATATTTACCAAGAGAATTACGATGAAAAGTGGGTGAAACTGGAAAGGATCAGAGCAAGTATGAGTGCATCCAACAGTCAGGATCAAATAGATACCACTGCCCCTCTGTTATACATAGACCTTTTCCTTTTACACTTACCATGATGCACGATTTGTTGTCATAGGCTCCTCCTAAACCAGGGAACCCAATTCAAACTCATGAAGGAGTCCCTTATGCTTCACAGTGTTATAAATTAAATTCCCTAGGCCCTCGTGGCCTTTGCAGTCTGTTCTCTTCAAGGATTCTTTATACTGCCAAACACTTGTCAAGAGGCTTTTACATAAAAGAAACATATATGGTTCATTTCATTAATGCATAAATATACAAATATGTTTTCATGCAGGTGAATACCAAAATATACATCAAGTAGCAAGTCAGTTACGTTTTGCAGTCCCAGGTAGCTCTGGGAGATGTATTTCAGAAGTGGCACCTCGTGGTGTTTTCTTGCAATATTAATAATGTGGGCAGGATACCCACTTCTCACAGTTCAGATACGGACACTGGATTGTCCATGGAGGTCTACTCTTTCCTGAAAGATTTGACACCTGGTTTCCCCACAGGGAAGGAGGTGGCTGTGCCAGCATTGCTGAGGTGACCTGCTTCACACCATGGCTGCATACAGGGTTGCACACAAAAGCAATCAGTGAGCCCCCAAAAATGGGGTCAGGGGTTTGTTCAGCTAAATTTGACCATTCTTCTAAATACTTTGAGACAAAAGAATCACAAGAAAATCCCAGCAACAGTGCCAGTAATGACATGTTTTCTAATACAATTCATTAATAATATGAATTATTCTTCCTTACATCTTATCATGAGGATGGCAGAAATTCATGAATTTGTCCTCAAGATAGCTGCATGGCCATTTGTAATTTCATTCCTGTCTGGAGTCAGGGTGATCTAAGAGTAACACTTTGCTCCTATGTAGGTAAGTATTTTCTTACAGACTTCTGAACATTTTCAACTCTTCATCTAGGCTTTATACAGTGTTAACATTACTAACAATGACAAAAAGCAGGAAAATGAATGTGAGTCATGATTCCTCTTCATTTTTTTTCCTTTTTTTTTTTTTTGGTAAATTTTTTCTTTTATTATATTTAATACATGGGTGTGGTTATTTTAGGGGTAAAAATTCAGAAGTAAATGAATGCGTCTGACTGTTATATATGATTTTTACAGACAAAGCATTTTTTTGCTTTGATGCATCGAAGCCTAAATGTATAAGTGCAATGACAAAAGACATAAACGTCTCAGCTAAAGTAAGGACCCAAACCAAAGGACTTGATTCTCAAAGGTTTTTGCTACTCTTTTCAGTTGCTCATTCAGTCAGTGTTCCCCTGGACTGTATGTTGAAAAAAAAAAGAACTAGATGTAGAAGGTTTATATTCTTAGAAAAAAGTTCTAAGGGTAAAAATCCTTCTGCTGTTGTAAACAGGGTAGGTTGGGAAGCATTCGGGACTGACGACATTCCCACCTCTCTACCCTGCATATTTTCTCTCAGCTTCCTTCTGCGTTCCCCATGGAAAAGATGCCACATGTATCTTTAATATAACTCCTGGTGCTGTAATAAAACATCCTGTGGGTTAATTTCTCTAATCCTCCAAGCAGGAGGCTTAACAGCTGGAGCTTATCATGTCCTCCTTTTATGTCGATTCAGTGGTCAGCAGAAAATATGATGATTCCCAGATGTTCACACTTGATAGACTCAACAGGCTTGAGAGGAATACAGGCAAAATCTGTACAAAAAATCTGTGACAGGTGGGACTTTTTGTCTTGTTTGTTTGAAGATTTGGGGGTTCTTTTACCATTATAAGGTGCACAGATGAGAAGAAGGTTACATTTTTAAGGGAAATAAATGTTTCTGGAGCTCCAAAATAGTTACAGAATCTTTTTTCTCTTATGCTGAGATCCAGAGATATGTACATGTGTCATTGTATAGATTTAGCACATAGACATGCATGTTTTTTATGGGTTTATTACATTTTCTTTTTACTTTGTTTTGATAACAAAAACCAAACCTTTGATAATAAAATCCATACCAAATTTCAATAATAACAGCAGTGAAGTATTCTGGTTGCAGTAGGCAATGATACGCAAAGTTAATTTGAAATTCAAATTATCTTTTTTTTTGCTCTTGTAGATTGGCAGCTCTCACAAGACTGCACACAGAAGATCAATGACAGCCAAATTAATCAGAAGTCAGGGAAAACAAACTGATTGGCTAAATGCAAGAGGTGATGACATAATTGCTCAGTTTTTAATTAGGTCACTAACTCTTGAATCTTAAAGGATGTAGTCTTTCTGTAGCTAGGAAGGCATGTTGGACACTTGATCTGTTCACTCTGTTTCTTTGTTGGGTGCACAATTAATTCTTCAAAAGAAAATTCAAGGATTTCCTCTTCGAAATAGTTACAGAGTGTCTTTAGCACAATTTGGAGCAGCTGAACTGGGAGGGATGCCATGCTCCTGGTAATGTCCTCATCTGATTAGGTGTTTGGCAGGCATATAGAGGACTCTGGCCTGAATCAGGCTTAAGTGAGGACACACATTTGAAAAAATATTCTCATTAGAGGGAAAGGTGCTGCTTGGCAGCATATCCTCTCTTTTGAAAACAGTGATTGTCTTTTAGCTGTCTCTTGGCTGCTTAAATTAATGTCCTTCATTCAGACAATGTGCTTAGGTGTCATATTGTTGATAATTTGATGAGCCTTATGCTTATCTAGTGCCTAAGAGACCAGGATCTGAGATCTCCCAAATGTTTTGTTTGAAAAATTATGGGTCTCAGAGGAAGAGTCTACCTCCCAATTACATACCCAAAGCCTATTGGTTTGGACATCCCTTGTAAGATGTCTGATCAGGCAGACAGCAGGAAGCAGTAGCTTCTCAGGTTAATATCAAACACCCCTCCCTCCACCTTGTTGGTTAGCATCTTTTCAACACAGAATAGATGAGTAAGAGAACAACTGAGATTCCCAAAGCCAATTTGTGATTTGAATATTTACTAGACAACAAAAAATAAGATAATGAAAATTCATCAAGTCATGATTAATATCCCGCATCCAAGAAAAATCTTTAGGTTCTCAGCTGAGCAGGAGTACAGAGTACATCCTGCAGGGGTTTTTTGCTTACAAAAATGAATGCCATATTTGCAGTGCTCATCCTATCTCAGACTCTAAACTACAGGGGTCTCATCTCTCTGGTGTATTCTCCCTGTCTCTCCTTCCAAAAGGATTAGTCATATGACATTGCTGTGAATGAGCTCATCACAACAGAGGACAGTGTCATTGGGTGGGTGGATAAGTCAAGCTCAGTACATGAGCAGATAACTGTGAGTGCACACAAAATCTTGACACGGGAAGAGCAAAAAACCACACTCTTACAACAGCATGGTGGTTAAGTTTCACAGAATTGTTTCTTCTGAGTTGATCAAGGTACTTAAAGCCCACCTTCTCCACTTGTCTGAAGCATTTTTGTGCTCCTTTCCTTTCAGTTCCTTTTTTTTTAGAATTATCAAAATTGCCCCTGCACAAGTGAGAAAAGTGAGAGAAACATGTAACTCAATCAATGTCTCTGGCAGTACTGAAAGAGCTCCTTCTTTTTGTCCAAGAAAGATGCTGAATATATGGAATGCAGTGGCTGACAAAAAGAACAGGCTGAACATACAGAAAGAAATTCATTATACCTAGCTGTAGCATTCTGATACATGATATTAAAAAAAAAACTTTCATACCAAGCACTGAAAATTGTCTTCCAATAGACTGTACATCAACAATCAGATGACTGTTTATAATTTTGCTTTATTTCCAAGATTAAATAATGTATGTTGGAAGTTAAATACACCAACTAGAAGGTGAAGTAATTGCTCTCACTGCAAGTCTTTTCTTTAGCAGAAGCAGTGCTACATCTGGGTGGTACTTCAATGCAAATTATTCAGTTAACCAACCCACCACAAACTTCTACATCCTCCTCTGTGACTGAAGACAGCTAGGTAATGTGACTAAGACAAAGAGGTAGACTGTACAACAGACAGTGGCCTATCCTAACCCATCAGAAATGACCTGACAACCACCTCATCGTGCATGACCTATGCCACTCTCACGTTCTGGCAATAGAAGAATCATCCTTTTTTCACTGCCTGTGTGTGCTCTCCATATATGGTTCAAATGACCTAAACTTGCACTTGATCTTCCAGTATTTCCCATTCTGTTCTTCTGTATCTATTATTTTTTGTTTTGTTTTCGATTTTTTTAGCATTTGCCCAAGGGTAGACACATACTAATCCTTACAAACTTTCCAACCTTGATTTTAATAAAATGCTTTCTGAAAAGGTAGTATTCATTTCAAACTAGGACAACTTTCAAAGCTTGTGTTTCAAATGTGTTTCATTTGGCTTCCAAATTATACTTTTTCCTATTTCTCCATGTATGTTTTACGATCAGTAATGATAACTTTTAAACAAAGTGTGTTTCTGTTCTTTATTTTGTCCTTTGAAGAGAATTACTTATGCAGCTATTATGCATTGTTTGCCATTCATTCATCTGAACACGCTATGCAGTGCATCCTTTTGTGCAGCTGGCATTACCTCTCTGGGCTGTCTCCAGCAACTGGTTAGCATTACCTTTTCCTTTCAAGAGCTAAGTGGATATGCAGTATTTTACTCTGACAGCTGGGCCATTTTATTTGAGCCTTATTGGACTTGATAGTTACCTTTAGGGAATGTCTTTTTCAATTGTTTATTTCCAAAGTCTTTTGTCAGTTCAGACTGTGAAACACAAAGAATGCTGAAATTGTTGGTACTGATACATCCATATGGGATAACAAATTATGGGGGAATCACTGTTCTTTGGATATTGCAGGAGGTTATTAGTATTATACAGCCCCAAAAAAGGAGAGAGAAAAGCTGTTTTCAGTTTCTTTAAAATTATTTTACTTTGCTTAATAAAGTTTTTGTGTGTGTGGTGCCATTACATTATTCAGGACTCCACAATGGCAGTGGAAGCAGTGACACAGTTCCAAATTAGGTTGTGTCCCACTCATTGCAAAGAAGCACAGCCCCATACATAAGAAATGGGCTTACAGATGCCATATCATTGTGGATATCACAGTTATCAACCCATATGGGCAGAATATTTTGTCACAGTAAGGTATCTAACAAGAAGCACACCCACTCTTATTTTAAATACTTTTAATGTTCCTGTACTTGATATTCATAACAAGCCAGTATGAAATTTGAGGTTTCATTTGCAAGTACAAATTACTGGTTGCTAGCTCTGTCTCCAGTTACCAGTTCTGAATCTTCTCTGAATCTACTTGTTCGAGAATTATTAATGTCATCACTCAATTAATGACTGGAAAGGGATTTTTTTCACATGAGAATTCCTGTAAAATCCATTCAAGGTAGGTAGCAATAAATGCAGCCCTAAAGGAAAGCGAAAGCCTGGCTTGAAAGGGTTCTGTTTCTAAAATCTGTCAGAGAAAGTTCCTTTCAAATTAAATAACTAAATAAATGAACATATCACCTGGGATTTTTCAATAGTTATTTACAACTAATGTGCACGCCTCATTCCAGACCAAAGAGGTAGTTCATAGAGTTAAAATTTTTATTCTATTTTTTCTGTGCTGTTACATAGAAAATGTCAAAACAGAGAAAAGTGTTTGGGCTCTTTTTCTTTATTTTGGCACCACTGTTTTATATAAGGTATAAAAGACAAAGGATATTACTTGTATAACCTATTCAGGTTAGCCTGAAACTTGCTTGCTCCCCCATTAATTCTGTAGTGTTCTGAGGATACACATATCAGATCTTAGTTCAGAGAAATCTATTTTTTTTCCCTAGGCTTTGTTTTCTAGGTTTATGATCCTCACAGAACTGAAATTTGTTTCCTGTGGCTCCTGGAAAAAACTCAAATGTCCACACCAGTCCAACATCCCCCCAGTGACAGGAACAACCAGTTATATATTCTGAGGCATTGTCTGATGCCCATCGCTGCACTCAGTTCATCCTGCCCAAGACACTGCAGGAGCTCCATCCCACAGGAAGAATCTGCCTCACACGGCTGTCCTTCACTCCTGACTGCTTCCATCCCAGGACAGCCAACAAGAGAATTAGTCTCATTGTTTCAGGTCTGAAAAGGGGAAATAACATCCATGTCAACTTTTTAAATGAAATTTGGATTAATTCTTAAATGAAGAAACAGATTTTCATGAATCAAAACCAGTAACACGTACAGTGAGAGCAATTTACTTTCAAAATACAGGAGATACCCTCAGATATGGCATGAATTTAACTCTCAGTGTCAAACAGCGTGGATTCATGAGCTACAATGATTGCAGTGACTAAGGTTTTCATAACAGTATTGGAATGTAGGCAAAAGATTTGAAGTTTGGAGATTGGCCTGAGTTTTTGATTGCAGGCCTGCTGGACTGTTTAATCACCTTCCCTTCCCTTCCCTAACCCTAACCCAAACCCTAACCCTAACCCTATTCCCTTCCCTTCCCTTCCCCCACTTCCTTCCCCCACTTCCTTCCTTCTTCTTCCCTTCCTCCCTTCCTCCCTCTGTCCCTCCATACCCCTGTCCCTCCCTCCTTCCCTCCCTCCTTTCTTCCCTTCTTTTCAAACCATTGCATATACATACATTCATACTGTGTTATCCATGTTTTTTGTTCTGCACATCTTTAAAATCTATTAGAATAAACCCCAAAACAAAGCTGTATTGAACCTAACAAGCTGTGGAAAACAAGTGATCATTTACAGAATGGTTCAGTCATACATAACCCAGTACGATAACATTTAATAAAGTGGAGATTATGAAACAAAGGGCAACACTGGGCACTAAACAGATGGAGAGAGCAGCGGGAGAGGCAACATTAGCATTCTGCAAGTCAACTTGGCAGCAGTTACTTAATACCAGTAAGTCAATGGATCAACAGGCAAAAGAAGGGCATTCCGCCTTTCAACAATATCAAACTGTACATTCAATTATTGCAATTCAGAATTTCTATTCCCCTTTACTGTTTTTACTAGTAATTAGCATTTTTAACTTTTTAAAGTAGTGCTGCTTCTCTCAGATTCAGCCTATATAGAGATATTTCCAAAACTTCTATAGAGTACTTAGTCATAGTTTTACAACACCTAAAGCTCTCCTGCATAGAAAACTGTGACAGCCAAGGTACTTGGAGAAGCATAGAGAGTGCTGGAAATTTTTACGCAATAGTCATATAGCAACACACCACGAACAGGCCTAAAAGAGCCCCGCTTTTATAGAAACTCCGGTTCTTATTTTTGTTTTAAACAGTCAGATGTGCATGTTTTAATATAATATCCAGGTAATTGTAAAATGCAGAATTTGGCCTTCAGGTATTAACCTGTGTGGGTGAAGAAAATGGTCTCATGGTGAAAAAAGTTCTGAAATTAAAATGGATGATGCACACATGTCCCCAAAACATTGACACAACTGAATGTGAATAAATCATGTCTGAAAAGACAGGAGCTGGGGAATACAACTTCCCTTTTTATTTAGAGTATTGTGGTGGGATTTTAGGTGAGTGACCAAAGAACAAAGAGAACTCCAATAAATCTCAAGCTGCTAAGGAAAATGAAATTTTTTTACTGTGCAGACTTCTGACACCAGGTGTTTAAATCCTCTTCCAGAGACAACTGGCAGCAGGCTGAGCGGGAGGAAAGGAGCAAGTTCAAAGTTAAATACATCAGCATCATTAAAAATCACATCTGGGGTCATGTAGCTGTGACCAAGCCCATAGGAATCTTTCTGAATTACCTAAGAGTAACCAATATGTACCAATGATGTAACAGAAATGATAGTTCTTTCTTTTACACCGAAACTATCAATTTTAATCAACGTTTCACAAGCAATTGAAAGTGCACTATAGTAAATACATTTACCTAATAGTGATGTTGGAGAAGATCCATGTGTACATAACCACATCCAAATTTTAAAAATTAATTATGCTGTGAAATAATAATGAAAATCAAAAAAGTCATAGCTTCCCAAGAATCTGAATTTTGCCATATTGGTTAACATATTTTGAAGAACATTTACTTTAGAGCAAAGATCAATTATACTGCTTTAGAGTACTCTACTTTCACCTTCCAGGGCCTAGCAGCAACCTCTTTTGGTTTGCCTTTTCATGTCTTACACAGTGAAAAGACAGAGGTACAAAGAAAATTGTTTTGAGAATTTCTAAGCCAATTATAAATTTAAATTGTATTGAGAATTTCTAAGGCAATTATAAATTTAAATTTAGGCCGAGTGCAAAGTTTTGATTTATGTCACCACAGACAGAAACTACTGATTGACCTACTAATCAATCTATCAATAGATAGAGATATTCTGTAGCTATGGATACTTATATACGCATGTATGCATATATAGACATAGATATATACTTACATGTAGGTGTGTGTATATATATATATGTGTGTGCATACATTGCCTATATAATGTGCATAATTTGCATATAGTATGTGCATAGTTTATATAATTTATATTGTTTATATATATATTTTTTTTAATACATGCTATATGCATAGTATGTGCCTGTTTGTGTTTCTTATTAAATAGCAACCCAAAATATCGTGATACTTTGTGAAAGCTTTCCCTGAGTTTTTCTAGCGGATAATGTTGTAGTAAAGGAAGGGGAGGTGCTTATGGGGAAAACACTCTGTGCAAGGCTCACTCACTTGTTTAAATGGAGGACAGGATGGTGCATGGAGAGCTTCAATCAAAACACTGGCATTGGAGAAATGGAGCAGTAATCTCTGCCATGAGGAGTTAGGAACAGTACTGATAGCATGTGACACATCTTTTTAATGCTTTTTCAATATTCTTTAATTTTGAAATTGATTTTTTCACCGATTCAAAATTTCCTTTGTTTTTCAGTTTGTATTACAGCTAATTCAATGTCCCAATGTTTCAAAATACAGCACCATTTAAGGTTAAACAAATAGTGTCTGAAATAACACAAAAAATTTTTAAAAATTGCCATATAATGTATCTTGAGTACAATGAAAGTAAAACAGCTATCACTAAAAAATTCCATTAATAGGGAAATATTATAATTTAATCTGTTTCACAACATATGGTAGCTACATATTTTTTGCACAGTAAATATTGAATGTAATAAAATGTAGTGCAATATTTTGGTCTACAGGGAATTCTAATTTATGGGCACCTTGACTTGTACACAATGATTTGTAAAGCTTTCACAGTCAGCTAAATAAGTTGCATCACAGTTACTAGCAACTGATATCTATATCAGTAGAAAAATGATATAATGTTGAGTCTCAAGAACTGAAGATACTTGCACATCTTCACTCAAGATACTTTTAATTGTGCACAAAATCAGTTAACCGAAGCAGAATTAGACTACCTTTCAGGATAAAATGTAAAGTTATTTTTATTTATCTCAAGACTTCTCTTGCATGATAGGGGAATAATCAGGAACATGAAAGTATGGTTTTATAATTTTACACACAAGTGATGCATTAATAAACAATGTGCATTTAAAAAAGGAGGTAAATTCCTCTTCATTTACCAAGTAAGGAAGACGTTTATTTTCTCGAGACTTGAACTAGGTAAATGTGATAGAAAAACATAAATGATGGACAAAATTTTGATAAGTCAAGAACAGGAGAATTTTATGTAACAATTTTTAAATCCATCAAGAGGTTTTCAGTTTCTGTCTGTTACCAGAAATGTTACTATGAAAGAACTGTCACATAAAATGGACATATGCTGCAACAAGGTGTCACATCAGCTAGATGGGTTTTATCATTTCTCTCTATGCTCTCCTACTGTTATCATTATCTTATGTACATATCGACTTTATCACACATCTTGGCTTGCTTGGGACTTCAGACTCCAGTTCCGCATAGCCCTGGCTAGGCAAAGGTCAACACACATTGAGAGATGGTTGCTGATCTTTTTTTTTTCTTTTAAAAAATTCATTCTTAAATGGTTGGATTTCTCTTGGGCAATCAGTATTAGTAAATCTTACAACAGAAAAACCAGAAAGGATAAGAAAAGGAATCGATGATGTGGAGGTTGAGCATCTTGCCATGAAGTTACATAATAGATTTTTCTTTGCCAGAAAAACTGGCCATAAAAATTCCTTTCATTACTTTTTTTACTGTGGATGTTATTCATCAGCCATGCCAATTCATTTGCTTATTAGGCTATAATATTAACCAGGAAAAAAAAAAAGAAGTGATCGTAGTTAACAATAATACCCTTTTTTGGCAGCTATATCTGAGCCAGTTTTTCTGCCAAATCTGATGGTCATACAACTACATATATAAAAGAACAAACCAGACAAACCCCTATGGGAAAACTTTTCATTTTGTGAACAGCAATTAGACATCCAATTACCTTTTAACCATTCTGAAAACTGTTCCCCCATGATCCTTTCCTGTGCTTATAAATTTGGAAATTCAACAATATTTTTTTTAATCCACCTTTTCAACATTGTGTATCTGGACTTGCTGGCCATAAGATTGGGCAAGATGTTTTCATGCCTCCTCAAGATACCTAAACTTTTTATATCTGTGTTCTGGATTGCAAGTACCAGCTACAATCTGGTTGTGATAATGGCACTTTGGATATGATGACTATTTTCTTCTATATTCAGCCTTTAGCATCAATTTCTTTTTTTCTCTTACTGTCTCTTTGAGTTTTTTGTATTGCTTTGTTTTGTTTGCCACATCATCCATTACATGCAGACACTGATGAGGAGAGAAAAAGGAAGAGCTTGGAAAACGAGTCTTTGTAACTCCAGGTGTGTTGTCAGTTGCTGCTCAATGTCGTTTTTAGTTTTCCTTGGTCTGCTAACAAGAATATGGAACTGAAAAATACACAAAGCAAAAATTAATCGCTACCTGGAGAAAAAAAGAACAGAAGAAGTTTTATTTTATGAGCACTTTGGAACTGGCAGCTTGAAGTACCAGCTGCCTGTTTGTTTTACTATTTGTTTTAAATTTATGCATGGATGGATGGGAGGGAAGGCAACTTACAGTGCTTGTTCCTGTTATGCTCATTATTTTATAAACTTGAGCTTGGTCCAAGAACAATTGCTAATGGAAAGAAAAGAATCATTGTTCTTCAGATCATGAGATGGAGAACACTGTTCTGTGACTATTTCTATTCCATCTCTGGTAGATAAAAAATACTTCCTTCAATGGTGAGAAGGTCAGTCTCTCACAGAGAAATCTTGACTTCTGTTACTGCTTAGCCATGTCTTGTGTTAAATGCAATGATCAAGTAGGACATCCAGATTGCAAACCTTGATCCCAATGCACTTCCAAACACCCATGTATTTAATATTATTCTCCCATTCTGCACTGTCCCAGCAATGCCTCTTTTTTTATAGGTGCTTCTCTTATTTATTTTTGAGTACAGAGCCAGAAGCAGTCTGAAACCAGCCAAACACTTTTCAGAAACAGTCTTATCCAGGAAAACCAGAATGGAAGACAAACCCATATTTTCCACACAAGCAGCATAAGTAATAATGTGGTTGTTTCCAGATTTTCCTCAGACTGATCTCTAATCTCCAACCCTAGTTTCTACTCTCAGTTATTACCATATTTGTACTTTGGTTACTAGTAAGTAGTGCGTGCTGTGTCTTTCTTATACAGCTAACTATGAAGAAATAGCCCTAGAAATGTATACAGGAAAAGGAAATAAAGGAAAACTAAAGAATGTATCTTCAGCATATTTAAAATAAATTATTCAGAAAAAGACTTCGTGGCTCCTAGCAGACAGAGTAAATAAGAAACTAACTGTTGAGGTGGTAAATGCACACTCACGTGGATTCTACTTTGGCTGGGTTTCTGGAGGATACACCTTTGGGAAAATCTCACTCTACAGGAGATCACATGAGACTGTCATTTTGTCCTTTCTGCCCTTTAATTCTCTGAGAGAAGCTTCAGCAGCTAAAAAAAGGCTCTGTAACTGCAAGTGAGAATAAGAGATGTGGCTAATGGGCCCACAGCTGACTAAACTCTTGTTCTCTTGGAGCAGGCTGAATGCCTCCATTTCACACGCACACCATTTCTGTGTAAAAAGCTCAGAAATCCCCTGCAGCTTCTGAATTCCTGAGAACACAACACATTTAGCATTTTGTGTTGTGACCCCATCTGGGTTTCAGCTATCAAATGTCACACAGAATGCAGAGGCCAAATATGTGAAGGAATGAGTTTCTCAAAGGCTGAAAGAGCTGTCGACAAAGTCTACAGTACAAACTCAGATATAATACTTGGTATTTACCTGGATCATTTCAGGGTATAACTTTAGCATGGGCATCTTTGTGTGAATTTGAGCCTGACCACTGTAAAAAGAAATAAAAAGCAAAAAACTTTTTTTTTATATCCTTATAAATTCCAGACATTCTTTAATTACATTTTAAAAAGGCAAGAACTACAAAGTAAAATGGAAGCTGTTTACAGCTGGGTATCTATTTTGCACACCTTTACAAGGCAGTGTATTACATTCTGAAGAACCAGCTGGAAAACTAAGATTAAGTCTAACTCTCTTCAGGATTAGTAAATACCTTGCTGGAACTAGGAATTCTGCCCTTTAAAAACAGAACAGCCTAATGGTCTTTTCCAATGTAAGGGAAATTACTTTCAAACATCTCTTTATATACTGGATTTTGGCTGCTTTTTGAAAACATGCATCATAAATTCAGCTCAGGGAATGATTCCTTGGGTTCATGCCAAATTACCAGGTCATTTAAATAGATGCTGAATGCTGTTACGCACTTAAAATTATTTACGCTAGTTTTATAATTTCTTCAATCTGCTCTTTAACACTAACACAGTGGATAACCATTTACTCCAGAAAATCAACATCTTTTCTTTATTTCCTTTCTGTGGAGAGAATGTTATCCAGCATCAGTGTAGCTGCAGTGATGTTTCAGAGGATGTTTCATTTACATTGCAAATAGCTTGATTATCTTTATTTTGAATACTGTATTTGTTCTTGTTAATTCCCTTCCCTTTCATTTTTCTCTTTTGAGTTCTACCCATACTGCTTTGTAAGTAGCTTCCCAGGCTTCTGAGGCTTGAGCATTTAGTAGTTCACATTTGGGAGCTGGTGAATGGCCTATTTTGCTGGCTGAGGTACATAATGCTTGTAGCAGTATGGGCAATTAGGATTGATCAGAAATAACTGGCTTATGAGCCTCAGAAAATGTCAATCAAAATAGCTTTGGTCACTTTAATATCAGTTAAGACTGTAGATAGATAGATAGATGGAAATAATTTTACAATCATTAACTTTGCATGGTAGACACAAGGGGAATGACTTAAGGAGATAGCCTGAGAAGTTAAATTTGGAACTTTACTGCTTTTACTATGCTGTATAATTGCCTAGCTGCACGCCATCTGTTCCTCTTCCTCCCTCCAGGCAAAAGGGCATTACAGCCGAGCCAGAAGCAGGAAAGGCTAGAAAAGGAATCCTATACATAGAAAAGATCACTTGAAAAGCAATTGTAAATGTCAGCAATCAAACACAAATCTATTTTGGGTTGTAAATTAGCATACAAAGAGATCTACTTCTCTCAGCCTCAAATCCTTTTGCTTCTGGGTAAAACCCACAAGAGTAATAGGGTAGTCCCAAGTTCACACTCCAACAGCTGGAAGGAAGTTCTGGTGTCACAAAGTCAATGGTAGATCTTCCACTGATTTCAAAAGAGACAAAAGACTACTCCTAAATTTATTCCTGTCTCATGAGATGCTAAAATGATCATCCAAGTTCAATTCCTAATGCTCATTAAAAATATGCTTGTTGAGCTCTCTGACTGTGTTTATCGACAATTCTGCTTGGTAAGTGTTTTTCAATGTATGAAGTTCTTCTCTGGACATTACATAGGTTCCTTTCTGAAGAACTTCTCTTTCCCAGGTACTTCTGTCATGCAAGTTTCTCTGGTTTTTCTCCATTGTGCCTGCCTTTCTGCCTATTTTTCTGGAGACCAGCAAGAATCAGAGACTTTTCTTTGAAGTGCTTATTTGCTTGAGAAATCCTAAATCTTTCTGCTATGTGTGATCTTGACATGTCTCTGCCCATGCTTCTGCAGCTCGGACATGTTATTGTAAACTCTGAATTATTTTTGATAAAGTTATTATTGTATTATGCTTATTTGCAGCTGGTTGAAAGTAGAAGTTTCTGGGTATATGCAGCCCTGCCTGCTAAACATAAACACAAGCCTCATAGCATAGTGGGGGAAGACAGAGAGTTATTAGATAAAACCAAGAGGTGCTAAAGTAATTTGGTTTGTTTTGATGAGCAACAGTGGTGTTCACCTATTCAAAAATGTTTCCTATTCCATCCTTTCCTACCACAATTTCACTTGACATCTTCCATGGGGATAATCTCTAAAACAGATCACATTGCCTTGATTTAACGTCACGTAAAAGAAAATCAAGGCATTGTAAAAACAGCTTTGGTACCTGAAAGTATGGTCAGTATTTGTCTTCCATTTTCCTAACACAGCTAAATGCTGATCTCGGGCTTCAATGGGTGCTAGGCTATTGAGCCATCTCTAAAGCCCCAAAAGCACATCATGATCTTGACTGAAGGCTGCTAGTCAAGAGATCAAACTCATCTCCGCACTTTTCTCATGTCAGTAATAATCTGAGAAAGAAGTCTGTTAGGTCCTCCAAGGTCTTCAGTAAGGATTGTTGTACACTGATTTCAAGCACCGTTATTGCTACAGACCCAAACCACTTTTTTAAATTACATTTTTTTCCATTAATGAAAAATTAAGGGGTTCTCACTTGAAGTGAGGATGTTATCATTCTTATTCAGCTATGTATTTAAAACAGCTTTAACAATCAGAAAATAAAAATAGACAAATTCTCATCAAAAAATTACTTCTCTTGTGTAGTGTTATTCTTCCAAAACACACATATATATTTCAACTTGTTTAAAAGTCTGTGTATACTTGAAATAAAATGGTATGTTTCTGAATATATTAGTAAATAGTCCACATGTTCTTACAGGTGGAAGAACTGTTCTTACACTGATGTTAATTTTTAATTTAGCAACTTTGATCCTGGCACAGTATGACTTTAAAAAAAATTCACCAGGTTTCTGAAAACTTTTTGTTATATAATGAAAATATCCTATCCCAGTCATGTTCTTCCCTTTCTTCCCTGCTTGTAAACAGATTGTTAACTTTGTTGAAATGGTTTATGTCACTAACTTTTCCAGCAGCATAATCATAAATCTCACTAGGCAAGTATAAGGGTCCTCTTTAGAAGAAATTTCTTTTTTCTTATACTCACCAAGGAAAAATGACGCTTGAAGTTTATGGCACAAGTGTGAAGAAATGCATGCACATACAAAAATCTGTATGTATATATTCTCCTTTATATTTCTTTGTCGGTAAAACATAAAGAGCCTGGTGAACACAAAGTAGCAAAAAATTCATAACTAGGAAGATAAACTTTTATGAACAGTTTGTATAATTCACTTAATGGCCTTATAGGTTGTAACACAAATATGACCTGATAAGCTGATGCATCTTGTAGTATCTCAGCAAAGTTCAGCTTTTAAATAAATGTCCTAGCCCTTTAATTTTCTGCTCACATTCCTAATTTTCCACGGGTCACTTAGCTCCTTTCATTTGGCCCCCCTATCTCTTCCTGTACCACTATCATATCTGGAAGTTTGCAGGGACTAACTGCATCCTTATGCATTCACAAAAGACTCAGAGTTTCTTTCCGTGCCCAAATGTCAGTGAGATTAACCTGCTTGGTTTTACTATGTGTTCCCCCACCCCACCCCTTGGTCACTTTACCAAAACGTAAAATGTAAAAGCAATACATGGCATAAGCATGACATAAGTAACTACCAAGGGGGGAACAGTTAGGGTGGTGCTGACATCCAGGTAAGCTTTCAGATTACCTGGATCTAGAGAATGGCAGCAATTTGCAATTCACTCAGACTCCTGATCCAAAGATAACAACAAACAAACAAACAAACATCACAAAACAAAACAGAACAAAACAGAACAAAATGCAACACAACTGTTTTCTATGGGTTTGCCACCATTGGGGGCTACCTCACAGCATAAAGATATATGAGCTTTCAATGTGATCCTCAAGTGGTTCCAAGCAATGGTACTGGTTATTGCATTGCAGACTCTTGTAGTGCTAAGACCCTGTGACCTTGCTCTTTGGACTGGATTTAAAGAATCTCTACTGTGAGGTAGACTACAACTACCACAATCTATTATGAAGACAATCTGTAATTTACAAAGCAGATTTATGTGCTCCAAGAGCATAATTCTGAAAATTTTTCAGTGTATGATTCAGTTTTCCATTCCTACTTTAGGGTAAGCGCACCAGTCAGTTCTCTTCAGCTCACTGTTTTTTCTATGTTGCTTCATTAGATTACCTGTGTAAAATTCACACAGTCTCCTAAACAAAGAGTTCTTTGAACTCTTGTGTCTTTCAAGCTTTGAACTCTAGATTTTCAGGCTTTGGACTGCCCAGTGGCAAATGCTCATTCAAATTTATGATATTCCTCACACTATTTTTCCCCTGCCTTTCTGCTTACATCACTGGTTTCATTTCTGTTTTAACAGACGTCCAGGCTTCATGAATACATGATTCTAGGACTGGAAAACATGAGTCATTTTCCCAGTTGCTTTAATTTATTAGCATTGCCCAGTTAAGTAGCTGAACATGACTGTATCTCAATATTCTAGGAATATTGACATAGCAGCTGTTATGTATCAATATGTCATTATCTATATATTTAATGATGTAATTTCAAAACTGCTGAGTCACAGAAGAGTAGTGTTGTGTCAATTTCTCCTTGTTTCTTCCATTTTATTTTGGAATTTGATTTTCTGTGCTAGTCTCTTCTTCACTTTCCACTGACAGGATCTGACCCAATGATCCACAAATTAAGCTGCCAATTGCTGCTGAAGGTAAATTACAAGAGCCCAAGGACAGGATTCATCTCATCACACCTCAAACTGTATATGTCTACAGCGCACATATACATGTCTGAGCCACTCTCCTAAAATCCTTTTTCAATAACTGAAGTTTTCTTCACTGAGAAGTGCCTTCATAGGCACTTTTCGTGTTTGATTGATCTAGCTTATTTTAGATATATACTTGCAGAAAAATTAATCATGTCCAGGACACCAGTGGCTAGTTTGATTAGATTGTCATAGATTAGACAGGAAAACCACAGTGACTAACTCAGATTTAACATCTCCATTTAGTCCTATGATTCACATTCTGAGACACACAGAATAAGCTGTTCAGACTTTTTTGCCTACCTCATTCCTTTCTCTTGCAATCTTTCTTGCAAGTATCTTTCATAGCTATTCAATGCTAGATGTCTTATAGATGTGTTTGGCAAAAGTACCTGACCTCTTACATTCCTGTATTGACAGAATTCTTCAGATTACATTTCTGATATTCTTGATGTATTCACCTTATACATTCCAAGTAATTGTTTGTTTTAATGAGTTCTGTCTGTATATTTCTTTAATTCATCAAAACTTCCAGTGAGTCTTATAATACATATCCCTCTCTTTTGGCATTGTTATTTTAGATAATGTTTTACAACTTTTAGAGAGCAGAAGCAATAGTTATTACTCTTAAGTAAATGAAGAAAATTTGGTTTTAGAGGGATAGCTAAAATAAACGTTACAGATGTTTTGGGAAGGTTGCTAGTGGTTCATCTGTTACCACTTGTTATCTAACTTTCAGAAAGATGAAGACTTTCTGCAAGACAATATGACAAGATGAGCTTGATATTATATCTGAGCTGAACATTTCATAGATGGGCTATTCAGTTAAATCTATATCCAGAACATAGGAAAATGCTTCTGATTCAGAGTAACTTGAAAAAGAGGGAGAAGAAGGAAAACAGGAATGACATATGGAGACAAAAAAAAGGATATATTAGTTTAGAGTTTATATATTTTACCAAATAACACTACTTTGAATGAAGGTCATGATTTTTTATTCAATATTCAGGTCTAGAGGTTTGTGGAGCAGGTGAGAAGTCCAGTTCCTTTTTCTTTCTCCCACCATGTTAAACAATAACTACTAAAAGTGCTCCAAGGAAAATGCCAGCTGAAAATAATGCCAGTAGATAAAATAACAGAAGATTTCACATTCTGTCTATACTGAGTGTATAAATTCACATGAATATGATGGCTATTGTATAAGGAATTAAAAAGAGTGAGGAAAGGATAAGGAATTTTCATCTGGATAGTAATATAAAAAGTATCTAACAAACTCTAAAGAAATATGTTTCTAACTGAATTTTCTCAGTTTTCTTAATGGTACTCTGCCTAGCATAGTAATTCTTGGGCAAAAGTCCAAACATGCATTTCAGTCAGTCTCACAGCACTCCTGTAAAAGTTTGGCTATAAAACCAGCTGTAATACAGCTTTGCATGCTGTCATTATCTTTATTGACTGGAAATACAGCACATAACTTCTAGGATTTTTGAGACAAATTTTAATTTATTTTATTGCTGACCAAGAATTTCAGTAAGTCATTATAAATGTCCATTTTCAATTTCTGCTAGTGCGATTGATGTGATTTCATATAGAGTCATGGGAACTTTAAGTCTTATAAATGCACAGATTTATGGAACCCTAGCCCACTGATAGGGAAATGAAAGTAGCACTTGCTCCTGCATTAGCTGCTCCTCATGGGAATTCAAACTCCAAACTCATTGTGACCTGCCTGAAAAAGTCCATCTTGACGTTTTAAGTAGGCAGGGTGGGAACAGGCTCCCTAGATTGTCTCAGTTAGCGTGCTGTCTTAAACTAATAACAGTAACTAAATCTGATAACAGCAGATTTATATGTTTCTGGGCCAAATCCTTATGATTTTATTTATTTTATTTCTGTTCAAGTGAAACCCTGCTGAAATTAACATGTTGACTGATGATATGACTAGGTGGAGCAAGTGGCTGAACGTATTTCAAGCATTTCGGCGGCAGGGAGGGTGTTGTTGTTTTTTGCAACTACAAAAATAAAATACATACACAAAATAAAAATATGTCAACACACTCTTTTGCTTCACATACTTCTTGTGTTTTGCTGCGTTGTTATGAAAGTCTGTGTCACATAAACACCCCTTTCTCCCTTAGTAACACAACAGCTAACTATTCATTATGAGTGAAATAAGCAATAGTTGCTTGAAGTGCTCAAGCTGTTCACATTTAGAAATATGTGAGGGGATACCACAGCAGAGGATGTGTCTTCTCTTCTTTTTCATCATGTCAAACTTTCTTTCAAGTACCTCACATTATTCATCAGAAAGATATGAGAGTGCATTTAAAATGCACATTCCATTAGTGTCAGAATATTTACTATGCAACACTCAGATTTTCACTATTGCATGCCTGTGTTGAAAATCGTGAAAAAAGTGATGATGCCATTACACTTCTTCAGCTCATTCTCATTTTTTATCACCTTTTGTTTTCAATTCTTTAGTTCATTTCATTTTGTTAGAATTTCTCACACAGATTCTGACTCCTTCACTTGCAGGTGATGAGCAGTAAAGAGCTCATTAGGTGGAAATCTACTGTCGCTAGAGGTTTGTGGCAAACCTCCTGATGTCTTCCCTGCACACTGACAGTAATGAGAATTGAGGGGGTATGCATCACTCTGATCTCCTTACTTATCATCAGTGAATGTGTGTAAAGCAATTTTGGAAACCATACTGTGCATTTTGGGGGGGAGGGCAAGAATGAATAATTTAAAGCTTTTTCTTTTGGCTTCACTCTGAACACTGTTTTCAGAATATACATGAGAACCAGTGGGAAACTAAGGAATTACAACATATCTTAAAAGAGTTTCCCTTCATTCAAACTATTTGCTATCTCTGTGCAAGACAGATTCCCAGAGCACTACAGTGTGAAGAGAAAGCCCGTCTACCTGTCCAAATTATTCCCAAAGCTCTGGGAATTGGTTGGGGTGGAAGGCATCAGATACTGACCGGCCACAACAACAGCTGATCAGGGAACATGTTTCACCTGCATCTCCCATGAGGGAAAGATGGGGCAGTTGGCGCTCTTGCAGCCACACTTTGACTGGGCTGATGCATTCCTGATGGAGCAACATGTTCATTGAAGTTATTGGCATTAACTAAATGGGGTTAATTCTCTTCCTTTTTCATCTCTCAGCACACCTGTGCAAGACCAGACACAGTTTAGCGCTTATTACTGAAAGCTTATTTTCTGAGAAATGACCAAGATACAGTGTAAAAAGAAACCTAAAACTGATACTCAGGGGTTTTTTTAGACCTCTTCTTTTCACAGATTTCTTTAGCATCAATTTCAATTTAGATGCTAATCTCATTTTTGCATTTTGGGGGAGTGTGAATTGAAACCTGTGTGATTTGAAGCATAACATAAGGGCGCACTTTATATTACGCTCCTATTATAGAGTTGATCATATCAACATAAACAGCATATATCAGGGTCTTAGAAATGTGCTGCAGAGACATTTCACATGACACTTTAAAGAGAGTCTAGACGGGGGAAGATCCGAGTTTCTTTTCTTTAAACTACCACTGTAAAAGAGAAACAGAAAAAGGGAGAGAAAAGGGGCAAAAGCAAAACAGAAAAATCAAAATGAATGGAGTAAATTAATTACTGTTCTAAAATGGAAGATAAAAGAAAAGATCTTGCCAAATATAAGACAGGGTAAAATCTTGCTCTCTACATCAAAGTAAATTAAAATTAATTCCAGTGTTTTCTGCAAATTCTTTTAGATTTGCACTAGTCTAGGTGACAGATGGAATTAGTCAGGCTTTACATCAGTTGCACTGAGAGCAGAATTTGTCTCTGTAACACTGCAAGAGGGAGGGCTGTCTTTCAGTGCAAAGAATCCTTCTATTGATCCTACATTTTCCCTCCCTTTGTTTGCCCTTAGCTATTCATATTAGTTTTAAATTCCCTTTGTTCACTCTCTTTCCTTTGCTTCCCAGTCTGTGTAAAAGATTCTGAAACATGCTTCATTACCAGTTTCCACTCCCACATTTTAGATTTATTTTTACAACCCTCCTACCTCTGCAGTAATTCTTCTCAACACTGTTCCCACAATACCAATGTCTGCTGCTTCCTATCCCTCAGGCACTCACACTGTCATACCAAACACTGTTTAGTCTTTTACTTGAAGAAAAATGCTAGCACACCACAACAAGCTGAGGTGCACATGTTCTTCTCTTATACTGATTTTACTGATTTTCGATGCAGCTATTATCTCAGTTTATTCAATAATTCTTTCTAAGGTCTTTCCATCATAAGGAAATCTGGGCTGCCCTTCCAGGAGCACATAAAGTCACCTAAAGTCTTTTTGGTCACATTTTCAACAAGAGGTAATACAGCTAAGTTAAATAATTTTCTGTCAGAAAGTTCTCTTTAGCCAGACAAAATGTACCCATACAAAATTTATAAATCTTCTTAAACTTTTTTCCTTATCTTCTTATCAACCCCCTGTCTTACCTAAACCACACAACAGCTTATCATTAGCCAAGCACCACTTCACATCTGCACATGAAAACATAACATTAGTTGTGAAGGGGTTTACACACAGCATGTGCAAACCCATTCAGAGTAGCAGACAGCAAAGGTTCCAGTTTCAAGGAAAACGTCATGGTCTGCTGCTCCAATCCATGCAGAGATCTAACACAAGGCTGTTTTGCAATTGCAAACATTTATGGCCCTCTAGATTCCCTTAGAATTACTATTATTTCTAATTGGAAAGCATAGCTTTGTGATTACAGAGTTGAACAGGAATTAAAAAGCAGGTTGCTATTCAGTTATTCCTCTTAGCTCCCTCATGGACAGTGAACAAATAATCTTTGTTTCCTGTGCTTCAGTTTCTTTTCCTGTACAGTGCATTCTGAATACTGTCATGGTTAGTCATCTATATTTATGGCATGAATGGCTTGTGTACAGAGCGTGCAGTAAGTTTTAATCAGGTACATGCATAACCACATTCAGAAAAAACCTAATGTTCACCTAGAGAAAAACATGTATTTTCTTATGCAGAGTATACATTACTTTATTCAAAGCACAAGTGGACACCATTGCAGTAATTATTCTGTCATTTACATTGACTGAACTTTCCAGTCTATATCCATTGCAATTGCATCAAGAAATAGAGATGAAATTGCCACAATCTGCTCCTGACCTGACTTTAACTAACCATAAATTGTGTTTGTACTGCCTAAGCTACTGTAACTTTCCATCTGCATGTGCTTTTGGCCATTTTTCCCTGGATAAAGCTATTACACTTCACACAGCACTTGAATTTTGAAAATGAACAAGCACAACTACATTAAAGAAGAAAGGAAGGAGATGATGGGTCTGGTAAGGTAGGGAAATTACTAATCCTTTGTTTTGGTGGGACTGTCCAAAGCAGTTCTTCATACACAGCAAATTGAAATGTGATGGTATCATGTGCCAGCCTTTGGATGTAATAAGAGTGAAGATGAGGTGAAACGTGCTTCAGCATATGTTAGCAGGCAAATTTTGTCCCCTACTCCATGAAATGTTGGAATTGCAAACATTTGCCTGTTGCCTGTAGCTTTTTCAGGAGTTCACATTTGGATGCGTCCAGTGCTATCTGTAAAACAGATTGCTCTGCGGGAAGGCCTTCAGCAATGGTCAAATGCAGACCTGCAGGGATACAGAATGAACACAGGGACACGCAGTGGGTTTAGCACTTTATTATGCAGTCTGTTTAAATAGACTTTCAGAGAGGAGTTCCTGCTTCATCTAGTTTCACCTTTTAGATAATTGTGGATGTATAAGCAGGATCCTCATTTCTCCATCTGAGGTATGTTTTCACAGCATGAGACACTGGCACAGTGCTGTGGCATCTTGTTAACAGACAAGGTTATTTTGTCAGCAAGCAACTGAGTCCCAGGAATGTCTTAGTACAGTTTAATGAAATCACACAAATTATTTGCCTGGCTCTTGTAATGAATGCACAGACATTAAATCACATAGACTTTGAAGTGAAGTCTTTGCAACTAGCAATGATTGGATGATAAAATTGTTTTTCAGTAAAGTTTGATGTTTTAACTGTTTTTCCAGTGTGGGTTTTTTGGGTGTTTGGGAGTTTGGGGTGTGTTCAGGGTTGTTAGTTTTCTTGTTGTTATTGGGGTTTTGTGACTTTTTGTTTTCAGGGGCATTTTTTGTGTTTGCTTTGTGGGTTTTTGGCTGTTTGGGATGGGTTGGGTTGAATTTTTATTTGGTTGGTTCGTTTGGTTTGGTCTATACTTAGGTTTGTCAGCAAAATAGATTCTTCTCATTGTGGCTTTTTCCTGACTGACTGACTGACTGACTTACTGAATGACTTACTGAATGACTGACTCTAAGGACCACTGGAAAGATAACAAGGCCATTCATGTGAATTTTAAAACAAATTCTTAATCTGAAACAGATAACTGTTTTGAAAAGCTGTCTAATACAAAGAAACAAACTCAAGAGAGAATCTATCAACATGACTAAGAATATCTGTGAGTCCTGTAGGAGTCAAGGCAGACATGCACATTTCCATCCAAAGAAAATCTCACTGTATTTAACCACATCTTAAGGAGACATGCATCTGTTTGCAGCTAAATGCTCTGGAGCTGTAGGAAGTTCTGTGCCCTAGGATTTGCCCTGGGCTGAAATTAAAGTACTTGGAAAAAAATATTTACTGAGAAACAGGAAATCTCTTAGATTTAGACAGGTTTTCCAGAAACTGAGCATTTAATAAGCATATTTGTAATAGAAAAGGCTGTGAAAGAAACTGTATGTAGCTTCTAAAAGCCCTCACTGAGATTTGGAAAGCACAAGCAGGGCAGAGAAAAAAGGAGAAGCCATGAAAATAGCACTGCTAGGTATGCCTTGACTCTGGAGAACATGAGCAGCCAAAATTGCTTCAGGTAACTGCTTCAAAGAGTGAAGCTTCAGCACGTGCTAACACCCTCAATGCTGGACAGTCAACCATCACAGCAGGAGCTTCCCAATTTTCCTGAAACACCTTTGCTACACACAGATATGCTAGCACCTACCTTTTACTTCCCAATAAGAAACCAACAACATCTACAAGTTTTCCTGATGTCACTATCAGAAGGGAGCCTTTTGCAAAGGATTCTTAACTCTTTACTCATTTTCTTCATCTCTCTATCCCATTAGTCATATAGGAAGAGAAAGGCATTTAATTTTTTTTATATGCTTACTAGTATTAATACAGCTGAGTCAACTAAAGAAGATTAGATCTTTCTAATAATTTTAAACATGAGGAAAGACATATTTTTTTCTATAGTGCATAATACAGATGTATATGATATAATAAGGTGAATATGTTGTTGTACTCCTATTTTAATCAAAAATCTCACCTACATTACAGGAACCACCTACCACTCAAACCAGGTATGAATAATAAATTTTAGCACATAGGCAAAGAGCAATATCACCTTCATTCTGTGGGACCACACAAACATTTGTTATGTGTGTTCAACAGCAAGTAGAGTAATACTCTCATAGTTGGCTCTGGGCCTCAGTTTTGATCTGGATCACATTGGGTTGTGATTTCTGTTGTTATTCAGAAAGTAACCACATCTAATTATCTGTCTCCTTTTACAACAAGACGGAAGTTGCAGGACTGTCTGATTATTTCAATGACATTCCTATTTGAAGACCTGCACTTTTATGAAATTGAACCTCATTAAATCAAAGGTCCTTTTCTATGTTATACTGTTATATATCAACTCCCTTCACTGCAGACACTTTCATTTGACATTACTTTTATCCCGTTTTAATGTACTGTGAGTGTCAGAGCAGTCCTGGCATCTGACATTATTTTTGACAACGTTCCATTTTATCATTTGCAAATTCTTGGCATGTTAAAAACTCCTGTTGATTGAACATCCCAAAGGGAAGGAGGCAGGTAAAAGTGAAAAGAGTAAGAAGATGAGATATTAAAATCCTGACACTCATGTTTATTTCACAGATTAATTATTGCAAGTAATTTGTTTCCAAGGATTTATGAGGTCAGCTGTATTTGCTGTAATTTATTTAGAACATAATTTCCAGATTTCAAATAGGCATCAGCCCTGCCTTACGTGTTGCTTCCAGCCTCAACTTTTTCTATTTCATGTGATAAATATTTTGATGTAAAGTTCTGTAGCTAATTTAAAGTGATCATTTTACAGAAGATATTGTTGCTTGTTTTATCTGACACTATTGCCCAAACACAGCTTAAGGAGATGTTGAAATAATTAGGCTGAAAAGAATTCACTTTTTAAATATCACTCAGTTCTAAAAATGTTGAGAGGTACCTCAACAGATCATCTAGTCTAAACTTCCTGTTCAAACAAGGCGTGGATTGCTGTGGGCTGTGTCCTGTTGGATTTTGAGTATCTCCAAGGATGGAGACTCCACATTCTCTAGGTAAACTGTCCCACAAACCAGTCTTGCCAGTGGGAAAAAAAGAAAACAACTTACCCTCTGCCACCCGCTCCTGCCCCCCCAGAAAAAACTCTACCCACCTTTCCCTTATGTTTAAATGAAATTTCTTGTATTTTTCCCTATGCCCATTACCTCTTGTCTTACTCCTGTCACTTTTTCATCTTTGAGGTCCTTTGCTAGACTTGCTCCAGTCTTTTGATGTCTTACTTGTACTGGGGAGCCCAGCATAGGACCCAGTACTCCAGATGAGTACAGGGAAAGTATCACCTCCCTCTACCTGTGAGCAGTGCTCTGCCTCATGCAGCTCTCAATTCTTTTGACCTTTTTGTTTTCCACAAAAGCACATTGTTGGCTCATGGCAAGTTTGGTGTCCACCAGGTCAAGTAATTTTCTGCCCCACTGATTTTCAGCTGATCAACCCCAGCCTCTCTTGATGAATGGGATTAATTTTATCCAAATGCAGAATTTTGCACTTACCTTTGTTGACATTCATGAGGTTGCTGCTAGTTCATTTCTTCTCCAGGCTCCTCCAAGCTGCAGCACACCCATCTTCTCTATCAACCACTCTTCTCACGCTTTTTGAGGAAACACTCTCTCCCATAATCCAAGTCACTAAAAAGGACATTAAATAGCATTTGCCTCAGTTTTAATCTCTGGAGTACTTCACTAGTAACTGGCCTCAATCTGAAACTTATGCTCTGATCACAGCTATGAAAACCAGTTTTCAATCCACCTCACAGTCCATATATTTAGCCCAAATTTCATCAGTTTATCAGTGAGAATGTTATAGGAAATGGAGTTGAAAATCTTGCTAAAGATATGATGAACAGCATCCAATGCTTTTCTCTCATCCACCATGACAATCACGTCATCATAGAAGTCTATGAAGTTAGTCACACATGATTTCCCCTTTATAAATCCCTGCTAATGACTTCAAATTACTTTCTTGTCCTTCATGTGTTGGGAAATGTTTTTGAAGAGGATTTAGTCCATCGCTTCCATCAGATAAAGGAGAGACTGACTGGCCTGTGTTGCACTGGATCCTCCTTGTTTTCCTTCAGGAAGGCAGAACTGGCAATTGCTTTTTTTCCAGTACTCAGGAATCTCTCTCACTTGCCAGAGACTTTCAAAGCTAATCAAGATTGTTCTTGCACTGAAATGTGTCAGCTCCCTCAGCACTCAGGTGCATCAGGTTCCAGGGACTCATGCATGTCCCGTTTTTTTTTAATATGCCTGGGTAGATTCTTATTGCCCTGGAATCCTGGAATTCCTTAAGACAGGTCTTACCAGTAAAGACCAAGGTGAGAGTAACAAGGACTCCTTTTGCTTTTTCAATGTCCTTTGTGATGATATCCCCCTTCCCATACTTTTCTTCAACTTCCTTCTGCTGCTTATGCATATGTAGAAACTTTCTTGCACTTCACCTCCAGCTTCAGAAAGGAGCTGAGCTCCAGAAGGGCTTTGGTTTTCCTAACTCAGTACCTTTATGTTAGTCCAGTGTTTATTTATTTATGTTAGTCCAGGCAGTTCAAGCGATTAGTCCAAGCAGTTTTTCTCTGCTTCCACTTTTTGCACTGTTTCATTATGTTTAAGTTCAGTCAGAAGCTCCTTGATCATCCGTGAAGTCCTCCTGTCAGTCAAAATGGACCTTTCTTGATCTTGGAGGTGCCAAACCTTGAAAATCCATCATTTTTCATGGATATGTCTTCTCTCTAGGACTGCAACTCATGGGATTATTCTAAGCAGATTTCTGAAGAGTATTGAAGAATCTCTCCAAAAGTCCAAGTTGTGACCCTACTTTTTTTCTGTTTCCTTCTTTCAGATTCCTTATCACCTCATGGACACCATGGCCGGTTCCTGTGGTTTATATCCTCGCCAATTCTTCCTTGTTTGTGCTCTGTCCAACAGAGCATCTCCTCTCACTGGCTCCCTGATCATCTGTGCCAAGAAGGTGCTTTCAACACTCTCCCAAAATGGCCTGGATTTCCCACACACTGCCATAGTCTCTTTGCAACATATATTGGCGGGCTTCAAGTCTCTCAAAAACATAGAGCCTGTGAACATAAGGACACTTCCAGCTTGTTAAGAACAGCCTCATGTACATTTTCTTCCTAGTAAGGCAGTCTGTGGCACCCACCACATTGTCATCCATGAGTGGACAAGCTAATTCTGACCCATCAGCTCTGCACAGCTCATTGTTCATGTGCAGACATGCACCCTGTTGCAGTCTCATGTAAAGGTTGGTCCCCTCATGCTGCCCTTCCTTGCTAGCCTGTATCCACACACTGCAGTATTCCAGTTGTGTGAGCTATTCCAACATGTCTCCATGATTCCAATGATAACAACTCTCTAAGGTACACAGATCTTTAAGTCTTACAGTTAGTCCCCTTTAGAGAGGCAGTAAATCATCCTGTTTTCCCAGGAAAGTTAATGGGGAATCTTCCCTGCAGTTCTGTCAGGTAGGTACTTCTCTATTTATATGAATATATTTGAGTGGGGCTACCTTCTGCCCTGATCTGATGGTTATGACATCCCTTGTATTTATATCAGCTTAACACCCCAATCTTGTTCATTACATCTTTGCATTACTTCTCATTTTCTTCCCCTGTTTCTAATTCAAGTGTTTCTTCACCAGGCTAGCTAGCCAGCTGGCAAAATGCTTTTTGTTCTGCTTGATCAGATGGATCTCATCTCTCACAAGCAATCCTCAATCCTTACAGGGGGTCCTTGATTGTATAAAACAAAACTGTGTTGTCATCAATGTTTAACAGCTGCAAAACCAATTTTTGACCCACATGTATATTTGCTGTAAAAATATATACTGGATGCTAAAGAGTAAAGTTTTGTTATAGCTGTTTGTTTTGTTCTGTATGAATGCAGGTCTCCAACGACTGTATGTCATTTGTTACTATTTATCACAAGGTTGTGAGTCACATAAGACTGCTCTTGTTCTTCAGTTCCCTGCATGTTGCCCTGTGTAGCATATCACATTGCTTGCATTCACTTTCTAATCTGTGCATTGGGGAAAAAAGTGTCCCTTATGACACTGGGAATCAACCTAGTGAAACTACCAATACAAGTAATTGTAACTGAGAGAATAGTTTAATTTCAAGCTAATTTGAGAACACCAAGAATTCGCCAGTTTTAAGCAGCTGTGTGTTTCAGAAGGCAAACATATTCTCTCAGAGTATACTGCACCAAGTAAGCTATGACATTAGAAAACTAGCAGTGGAGAACCCATGAGCTCTAAAAGCTTGATATCACCACTATATATGTAGTCAGAAGAAAAATTGTAGTATGCCTTTGAGATATGATTCTAACCCCATCGTTCAGATTAAATTATGGACATGATAGGTTATATTCTATCTAATCCTACTTGATATTACGTCTAATAATTTAGATAGCATTTGAAAAATAATGGACAGAGTTTGAGAAAGGAAGTCATAAAGTAAACAAGAAAGTCATATTTATAAAGAAAAATCATGATTCCATTTAAAGTAAAAGAAACCTAACAAAAAATACTCTTTTGCCTATCATGGTCTAAAATTGCTAACCTTTGGTGATTCTGCACAGCCAGGGAGCCCATATATCTAAAATATTTATCTGCATCAGTCCAACACTTCCAGTTGACCCAAAAAAAAGTTTCATTCACCAAAGTTCCTTTTCGCTTTGTCCCAAATTCAACAAGCACTTTTAGAGCTCACAGAGGCCATTTTAAAGTGCAGTAGGTAAAGGGTGTTGCAAAAGGACATCTAGGAGAGTGAAGGATATCTCTCAGAAAAGTCTTTCATGAGGGTGCAATCTCTTGTCTAGAAGAATGTATGCAGAACTAAGTGTGGCACCTTCCTCAAAGAACTGTGTCCCTCACATGGCAGCTTAGGGTCCAGGGACAGCCTTACTATTCAGCACATGCAGGAGCAAAGAGATGAGCTGCAATGTACCTGGCACATCTTGGCCATGTCCTGTGCTGCTGTCTCTCAGGCATGCAAAATAACTGTAAATACCTAAACCTAGTGCTGTCTTAGGCCTTGAATCCACACTCAGGAAGAGATAGAGTAAGGTCAGATGGGGTTATTTTCTGAAGCCCTGGGGATCTCCTCATGTTCGCAATTTCTAAGTAAGGAGGGGTGCAGTAAATTAAGCACATTGCCCCTGTGGCACTTCATCACAGAGCAGGAAGGCTTTTCAGCCCTCAGCAGAAAAAGAGAAATAAGGAAATAAAAACCTAGGGATGGAATGAGAAGATGAGGGCAATGAAAGCAGCTGCCAAAATTGAGCCCAAAGGCAGAAGGTCTGCTAGTGACAGACGGTAGTGACCAAAACACTGCTGGAAGCAGAGACCATATGCAATATTTATTTATTTGAGGTTTAACAGTTCCTATGTGTGCTCCTAACAAAGTGCTTATAACCAAGGTTCCTTTGGTTAGGGTTTTAATGATACTTGTCCATCTGCACAGTTTCAGTGGTATATGATGTGTCTGGTAAAGGAAAGTTTTCCTTAGTTAAAACCCTCAAAGTATATCTTCTGTCCAGTTTGTATAAAGAATGGAGGCAAAATCATTGCTGCCAGGATCATCTTTAGCAGTGGAATAGAAATGTCCTAAGCTCCAATTCTCTCATAAGTGGTCAATTAATAAATGGAATAATATGAATGCATCTTTTCCTGGGCTCTTTAAATCACACCTCTGGCACAGTAAAAAATGATGCTTTTCTTGGTGACCTTATAATATATTGTGTCATTTTTAATTTAACTCCACACAGAATTTTCTTGTTTCATAGGTCCCTTAGGAGGCTGGAGATATACACAGATTTTATTGAATACTTCATTCCAATTCCCACCCTGTAGTTAGAGAACTGTCACAAAAAATCAACTCTGTAATTGATAAGATTATTTCAATATGGCTACATCATCTGCTTCATTATTTTAATTTTTGAAATTTTACTTAAAAGAGCCCCAACTCAAAACATGACATTTCTTAGGCAGTATCCATCCTCCTTCAGAATCCAGGTGTTTAAAGTGTTATAACCACTAACCACGTTTTGGTTTAGTTTTGTCACAACTTCTTGCTTTTTAGATCTATCTTTCAATTATCTCTTTTCCTGTAAGGAATCTCAAATCAATATCACTAAGAAGAAAAATAAAAAGTAATTGATGGCTTGATGGAATTTGAGATAATAATAGTGTTACCATTACCATAGAAAATAAGGATGATATTCTGCCTTTGATTTATTTCTTTTCTTTGAATGTGCTTTGGAAGTAAACTTAGCCAGAGGTTCCAGAAATGTGTGCCTAAGTGGCGGACCTGTCCACTTAAAGTATTCAAAACCAACAGCAGTTCTCTTTGGAAATTCAGAATAGCTTTGCAGTTGAAATGACAGGTATATTTCATATTGGCAGAATTTGATTTCGCTATCTGGAATTTGGCCGAATTATCAGGGTCATGCTCTTATTCTTAGGAAGAGAGTCTTGGGATTTTTACTCATCTCAAGCAGTTGGGAGCTTGGTTTTATTTCTGAATTAAATTTAAACACTTTTTTCAGGACCCTGAGACAGTGCTGAAGCACCTGTTCAGTAAAGACTCAAGAAAAAAGCATGTTGCCTGATTCTAACACTTTACCCTCACTTGCTGAATTTTCATGCCTGATGCCATTTCCCATCCAAGAAATTGCCAGGTATGAACACACTCTGTACATGAGATCCGATGACAGCAGCTGAGCAGTGGAAGAACATGCGGGTGATGTTTTCACTGCCTTCCACAAATAATTAAACCCTTATTTCAGACTGAGAAAAATGTTATTAGCAAGGGTCTTAAAAAACCTCCTTCCAATTTGGCTAATCAGTATTAGCATAAACAAAGTAGCAGCGCAGCCAGGCACAGCAGAACCAAAAAAGCACATGCTTTAGTGCTGACAAATAGCGCAACATATTTTAGGGCAAAGAAAAAAAAAGGAAATGTTTGTCAAATAAATAGGATCTTCAGCTTACTGAACAGGAGCTCTTTTTGCAAAAACATGAGGAAATGCCCTCTAGTATTCACAATTTTCAGCTGTAAAAATGGAAACAGAAGGGTGGGTTGTACTGCTGGAGGAACACATTATGAATCAAAGCAAGGGCAAATCCAGGACACCTTCTGGGAAAAGACAAGTACAGAGAAAAGGCTCCTCCCTCAATTTTGCCATCTCCTTCACTCATGAAATCTTGTATTAAAATTTTTATTTTTGGTTGATCCATTTCATCTGGATAGAAGACTGAAAGATTGAAGATCAGCCCATAAGTAATACTTAACACCATTAGAAGTATAGATTTTGGGGTGTCCATTGCTCAGCCTGCAAAGCACTGGGGAAGTGGTAGGAAAACTTTTAAGCACATTTAAAAATCTATTTAAGTAAACCAGTTTCAAAATCAGCCTACTGGCATGCCACACAGAAAAGCTTTGAAGACTCTCTGAG